>NW_003307616.1:537293-539077 GCF_000143455.1 Volvox carteri f. nagariensis
CGCGTTCGGCGCGTGCGGAGGCGTGCGGCTCGTGCGGGAGCGTGCGGCGCGTAAGGGCGCGTAAGGGCGCGTAAGTGCGTGTAAGGGCGCGCGTGTGGGCGTCGTGTGGGGCGCCGTGTGGGTGCGTGTGGCCGGGGCTGGGCGTTGTGTGTGTGCGTGTGTGTGTGTGTGTGTGCGTGCGTGTGTGCGTGCGTGTGTGTGCGTGTGTGTGCGTGTGTGTGCGTGTGTGTGCGTGTGTGTGTGTGCGTGTGTGTGTGTGCGTGTGTGTGTGTGCGTGTGTGTGTGTGTGTGTGCGTGTGTGTGTGCGTGTGAGTGTGCGTGTGTGTGTGTGCGTGTGTGTGCGTGTGTGTGTGCGTGTGTGTGTGCGTGTGTGTGCGTGTGTGTGCGTGTGTGTGCGTGTGTGTGCGTGTGTGTTTGTGCGTGCGTGCGTGCGTGTGCCCACCGTTCTTTGTGCGTAATCATTCGGACGCGTCAACACGAGCTCGTTTTTTCTTGGCATGTGAGGCTGGTCGTCACTGTTTTTATATTCAAGCATGTTCTGGCAGCTGATGCACTTTGGCCACTCTAAAATCACACAATTGCGCTTCCTAGAGCACACTTCGGTATAATTGCCAAACATATCCGTTAACCTTACAGAGCCAATCTACATGCAGTATTTTGCGCCGCGCCAAGCCTTGGAGGACAGTGTTCGGGACGCTGTCAGGGGGCCGAAGCGGACCATTTGTGACGACTCATCACAACTGCAAGAAGTGCTTATATCTGAGACCTCAGAGGTCATCAACAACTGGCAGGGCCAGCCTAGACGGTTTCAGAAAACTGGAGCGCGCCTTCTCAGCTGCAAGCTCAGAGTGCAGAACGCTGCGGCGCAGGTCCTAAACGCAGCCCTGAAGGGGTTAGACGCTGGATTCAACACTGCATCCACAGCTTTCGGCGTTTCGGCAGAGACGTTTGCCAAAAGAGCAGATGCTCTCATAACGCGGCGGGACGCGTCGGTCCACCCCTCTATCAGTGTTGTTACTACTCACAGATCACGTCCCGTTCGCCCACCAACCAAGGCTGGCCCTGCCAGTTGTTGATGCTCTGAGGTCTTAAGCGCTGCTTGCACTTGTAATAAGTCGCCACAAGTGGTCCGCTTCGTCCCCCGACAGCGTCCCGAACACTGTCCTCCAAGGCTTGGCGCGGCGCAAAATACTGCATGTAGGTTGGCTTTGTAAGGCTAACGGATATGTTTGGCATTTATACCGAAGTGTGCTCCAGGAAGATGCGATTGTTACAGTGGACCCCGAACGGGTCGAGTGCAGCGCCCATAGGAACGCCTCCCGCACAACACTGTGGGCCTTATTCAAAAAGAACTCGGCCAGGCCGTACTAACTTCACTGGACACACGGCCTCAGTTAGTACGCTTAAGCAAAAAATTGAGGCTCCGACGTGCGCCCTCAAACTTCGTCATTGTATATCGGTAAACGGCAAGCAACCATGTCTGCGTCATTGACATATAAGAAAGGGTGATTGTGAGGTACATGATCCCAATGTTTTGGCAAGTAATCCCGTGCCGCAAAAGCAGTTAAACGGGCCCAAAAGTCAGAGATAACCTCGTATGTAATGCGGTTAAGCGATGGCGTTGATATAGGCATGTTGGTCTGGAGACCTTCCTTAAACAACAAACGGCGACCGAGATTGAGTGAGCTGATGGCCGCGAGGCATACAACCTCCCATACACACGAACAAATCCAGGTTGGTGGAATGCCCAACCACAGGTTAGCCCGGTTGAAAAGGTCAGGGAA
>NW_003307616.1:539191-541109 GCF_000143455.1 Volvox carteri f. nagariensis
AGACGATATCAACAGCATCCAAAATAAAATCTTCATGTTTGATATCAAGCGTTCGTAAAGAAGGTGCCATTAGTAAAGTCGTCGCAAATTTAACCGTTACTTGAGAGAAATGCAGTAACACTTGACCAAATCTCCATCCCAAGCTTTTGACAATTCTTTTCCAGGCCTCTTGCGGAGGCGGTATTTCATGGTTTCTGTCATTAATAGCTACTATCGCCGCTATGGTCCATTGCGGGGGTAGGCGGTCGATAAGTTGCGATATACGCGTTATGGCAGTCGCCCCCGACTGACACGATGCCGGCAGGGGATGCCTCGGCGTAAGCCCTAATATGCCCCGTACCACGATAGTACGAAACAGATTCGTACAATGAAAGTGTTGCGCCTCAGTAAGGCCTTGTACACCAACCATGCGCACCAAATTCCACGTAGACGACATAGCTGTGTGGCATCGTACGGCCATACCTACGGTATCTAACCCACGCAAATTTCTAAGATCACCAAAATGTTCGTCCAACTGAGCGTCATTTAGCAAAGGGTTTCCCCAAAGAGGGATATGGTAACACCAAGGACCCGGAGCTAGATGTTGCGCATCCAGAAGGACAGGTTGTGGTAGGGAAGTCATAGCTGATAGAATTCGTGTTAATGCCGGACAATCATTCGGCACAGGCCTACCCAGGATAGTAGTGACACGGCCATCTCGTACATCTCCCCTAACGGNCAACAGACATAATGGGTGGGCTGCCGGGTGGATATGACGCAATATTGCCAGTAATACCCGAGTCCACATGGGGTTAGTTTCCAACATACCAGCCATACCAAGGATTGCACGACAGGACAAACAGGCAAATCGTGCACGCAGATGTTCGTGCAAAGGAATAAGACCGAAACCTCCAATGGCAGGAGGAAACGGCATGTATGCAACTCCCACACCCGGGGCCCGTCTTCGTTCAGCATTGTCCCGCACAGATGGCGGTTGACGCCTGTCAATAACGGCCGCACAGTCTCCCAGCAGGTTATTCATCGAGGTGTTGCTAGGTGCCCCCATAAACTCCAAGTGGTACAGGACTCTACTAATGCTATAACCTGATACCGCAAAAGCTCGACCAAAAGCTGATAAATGCATCCCAGCGACTAACTGCAAGCTATTCCTCACAGGAGAAAGCGAAACCGATTGCTGTTCGAGCGAAGGCCTATCTGCGACGCGAATCCCTAGGGTTGTAGCTACTGAGAGCACCCTGAAATCGCCAACTACTGAACCTACAATAGGCTGCTGTTCAACCTCGTCTGCTACTTGTTCATTACCCACAGAGTTCGCCATATGCGTTAGGTTAGTAACCGGGATGATTAAATGATTACCAATAGCATTCGCTGGTGGTAAGTCCGCCGGTCTTGTATTGCGGGTGAATGTGCCAAGCGGCAAGAGCTCAACCTTGCGATCGTTGAGTCGTTGTCCCGAGGCTGCGTGGAAAACATCCATGACAGCTTTGAAGCGGGGAATGTCCGCTAGGCGACGTAAAAAGGCACCACAATCATCCGCATACTGTGACGCAGCGAGGTGAATGTCACGCAAACTTATGCCGATTTGTTGATATTGAAGCCAAGTTAGTAATGCTTGTGCTGGCGCAAGGTATAGGATGGGGGCAAGCGGACAGCCTTGCCTGACGCCAGCCGCTATAAGAACCCAGTACGAAAGGTAACCATTGACAATCGCCGCTGATTGCGTACTAGTATGCAGACGTCGAACCCAAGCAATAAAGCCCACACCTACACCCAATTCATCCAGACACGCGAACAGAAAGTCTCTATCTAGGGTATCGTAGGCTTTGTAGAAGTCAAGGAAAGCTGCCACACAAGTACGGCGCTCCATACGGAGAAGCGCGGGCAGCAGTTGTAAAAGGAGCACACTATCCGCGATTCG
>NW_003307616.1:541346-542812 GCF_000143455.1 Volvox carteri f. nagariensis
CCCTCGCACGGAGCGCTTGGAGGACACGTGACCGCGCAACTGGGTCAGTATGGGGCTGTGCACCTATTTGTTGCCAATAATCCGCCATGATATTAGGAAGCTGTTGTAAATTGCTACACAGAGTACCATTAGGCCTTCGTAGGGCAGTGATTCTGCGGGTTGCTAAGGGTGGCCTAAGTTGGTTGGTTAGTGCTGGGCTAGGTCGTTCGCCTGTACGTATCCAATTGTAACGGGTGCGTCGTGTGACGCCTGCTACAGCCCGGTGTGCCGCATCTGCCTGAGCCGACCTGGCGAGAACCGCCCGTGGAAGAGCCGAAGCGTCCCCCTCCTCCGCTTCCGCCAGGACGCTGTCGGCCTGGGCTTGGGCAGCAGCCTCGTCTGCAGCTCCAATTAGCTGACGCATGCGTGCCTGTTGGTTTAGGCGGCCAGCTGATAGGGCCAGCGCCCGTTTGAAGCCTGGCCACCATTGGATGAGGTCGTCCGGGTGCGTGGGGGCTGATTCTGCCGTGTTATTTACCCATATTTAAGTTTGCACATAGGTCATCATGGTCCAGGAAGTGAAGCCTAGTACGGGGTAGGCCAGGTCCTGGTGTGTGCGTACTATTGGCTGCCCGGATGGTAGTGTGGGTGATCCGGTGATCCGCTGGAGTCCCTGAGGCTGTATCGCTGCCATAGACTGCCATTTCCAGGGCTTGCGATACCATTATACGATCAATACGGGAAGCTCCCGCTGGATGGACGTATGTGTAAGCACGCCGGCGGGGGTGTATTAGGTGGAACGTGTCAATCATCCCCGGGCAAGTAACGTTAAACTCTGCCGTGGTGTTGACATCATTCCTCCGTGCCGACGGAGTGGATGCATCAAGGTCAGGATTGTTGACAAAGTTAAAGTCAGCTGCCCAGATATGGAGTCCAGCATCCGCCATAAGCGGCCGTAGACGTTGCTGAATAAAAGTCCTTTGGGCCGGGGGATCAGCGCTAGGAAGGTAAGCACTGATTAAAGTGAAGGTATGGTCTCCCCAGCATATGGGTAAGCGCAAAAGACGACCGTCTCCTGACATCGTAGGTTGGGCCTGTGTCCCCGGGAAGGTTAATGCCCCGCTGGTGAGAAGTGCGCTGCGTATAAGGATTGCTGTTCCGCCTCCACGCCGGCTATCCAACGCAGGGTCCCACCAGGATACCCACTGGCCCAGGTGAAACGCCCGAGACAGGTTGTGGAGTATCGTTCGTGCCTGGGGCACACGGTGAGCCGTTACCCTTGTTTCTTGGAGGCAGACGATATCCAGCCTTTGCCTAGCCCATTGACGGATGAGTTGGGCTGTGCGTTCGGATGCGTTGTTGTACCCTGATCCCAGGAGGCTGCGAACGTTGTGNGAGCCAATGCGTAGAAGTTGCACGGCCCGCCTGTTCGAGTGGCGATTCCTGGGCATTACATAAGGTCCAGGTCCATGTCCGGGCCAGTGCCC
>NW_003307616.1:543105-545545 GCF_000143455.1 Volvox carteri f. nagariensis
TGTCTGAAGTTCTTGCCGCGTGGTGGGGGGTGTAGCGTCCTGCCGCTGTTCAGCGGCGTCGACAATCGCGTCCCATTGGCTAGCGGCGATAATGAGGGAATCGTGTTGAGGTGCGACCGCTGGACTGGGATTCCCGCTGGATGATGCCAACGATCGCATCCTGCCGCTGCCCAGCGGCAGCAGCGGGTGCGGCCCGTCGGCCCACAGCGGTGTCGCCTGCCTCTTGCTGAGCTGGGGCAGCTGGCAGGGGCACCCGCTGAATGGTGTGAACGATCGCATCCTGCCGCTGCCCAACGGCAGCAGCGGATGCGGCCCGTCGACCCACAGCGGTGTCGCCTGCCTCTTGTTGAGTTGGGGCAGCTGGAGTGGGCTCCCGCTGAATGGTGTGGACGATCGCATCCTGCCGCTGCCCATCGGCAGCAGCGGGTGCGGTCCGTCGGCCAACAGCGGTAGCGCCTGCCTCTTGCTGAGCTGTGTCCGCTGGCAGGGGCACCCGCTGAATGGTGTGAGCGATCGCATCCTGCCGCTGCCCAACGGCAGCAGCGGATGCGGCCCGTCGACCCACAGCGGTGTCGCCTGCCTCTTGTTGAGTTGGGGCAGCTGGAGTGGGCTCCCGCTGAATGGTGTGGACGATCGCATCCTGCCGCTGCCCATCGGCAGCAGCGGGTGCGGTCCGTCGGCCAACAGCGGTAGCGCCTGCCTCTTGCTGAGCTGTGTCCGCTGGCAGGGGCACCCGCTGAATGGTGTGAGCGATCGCATCCTGCCGCTGCCCAACGGCAGCAGCGGATGCGGTCCGTCGACCCACAGCGGTGTCGCCTGCCTCTTGCTGAGCTGTGTCCGCTGGATTGGGCTCCCGCTGAATGGATTGAACGATCGCATCCTGCCGCTGCCCAACGGCAGCAGCGGGTGCGACCCGTCGGCCAACAGCGGTAGCGCCTGCCTGTTGCTGAGCTGTGTCAGCAACGTCGCCATTCATAGCTTGTTGCTGCAGTGGTTGTTGGTGCCAAGTGGTAAGTGTTGGCCCCTCCTTTGCTGGGTGGTGTGGCAGGGCGTCGAGGATTCGAGCGTACGGTGTGGGATGTCGTCATTTGGTCCAGCAGTAGTCATGGTTCGTGCCGCAATGTGTGCTACTGCTGATTTTTGCGTCTGGTACGCTTCCGTCTCAAATGGCGTGGCCAGGACGACGAAGTCCAGCGCGCCATTAACATGCCAGCGGCATGGCAGGTCGTTAGGGAGGCGATATCCAGATCGAAGGGATATGATCCACTTGTCCAGTGCCGGTATAGGGCAGTGGACTCTGTAGTGGTACCATGGGGAAACTCCTAAGATTACGTCTGCCGGCAGTAACTTAGATAGTTGTCCCCTAACCGCGCTTTCCGTCAGGCCGAGCGGCCAGCCATGGGTAAGGATTTGTAGCGGTTGTGGTATCACATAGTATGGACCCTCCCTGGCAACCCACCAGACCGGTGTGTGGCCGGCCACGGTGGTACGCAGTTGACTGCGTGTGTCTAGGAGGCTGATGAGCTGGTGCCGTTGCTGCTGGGGGATGGCGAGGTCATACGTTAAAGATAGCCCCGCCGCGCAGTTGGATATACGCTCCCCGCCAGCTGTACCTGGCATCTGCCGGCGGTTGGCAATTGCCGAGTGCAGGAGGGGTAGGAGTGCTTGGTAGAGGGATTTCTGCAATGGCCGGGTATGTCCCTCCAGTTCTGTCCTCGACCGGTCTCTGATTATGGTGGTAAACGAGACCACCAAAAGGTTGGCTCTGAGTGCCGCTTGCTGCAATTCTTGTGTGCAAGCGACCTCCAAAGCTGGGGGCTGCGGGGGACCGCGTGTCTGGCGACGGGAAGACGTTGCTGCACTCATGGTGCGATCCCAGTAGCGTCACTGCACTAGGTCGGGTTCCGCACGTCGCCGGCTAGGGATGTAAGAATTTCTAATGTTAAAGTTAGGATAGGAGCAACTGATTCAAAAGGATGGAAATGTCAGTTCCGATACCGGATCCCGCGTCGCGTTTGGTAGCGTGAGACGGCATGCCGAAACGGAAAAGATTGAGCAACAATTTTGCCGAAACGGAGAACCCGTTCCGTGAATCGACTTATGGACAATCGTTGAAGTAGGTAACGATGTGCCGAAAACGGACGAGCATTCCGCTCTTGCGCAATAAGATTAAAAACGTCCCAGTGCTCCAGCGCTCCAGTGCTCCAGGAAGCGCAATTGCGTGGCTTTCGAATGGCCGAAGTGCATCAGTTGCCCGGACATGCTTTAGTATAGAAACAATGACGACCAACCTCACTGCCAAGAAAATCGGGCTCGCGCAAGTCCGCCAAATGCGCCTGGCCCCGTTTTTTCTTGGCAGTGCGGCTGGTCGTCATTGTTCCTATACTCAAGCATGTCCCGGTAACTGATGCACTTGGGCCATTCGAAAGCACACAATGCA
>NW_003307616.1:545595-604660 GCF_000143455.1 Volvox carteri f. nagariensis
GGATATGATCCACTTGTCCAGTGCCGGTATAGGGCAGTGGACTCTGTAGTGGTACCATGGGGAAACTCCTAAGATTACGTCTGCCGGCAGTAACTTAGATAGTTGTCCCCTAACCGCGCTTTCCGTCAGGCCGAGCGGCCAGCCATGGGTAAGGATTTGTAGCGGTTGTGGTATCACATAGTATGGACCCTCCCTGGCAACCCACCAGACCGGTGTGTGGCCGGCCACGGTGGTACGCAGTTGACTGCGTGTGTCTAGGAGGCTGATGAGCTGGTGCCGTTGCTGCTGGGGGATGGCGAGGTCATACGTTAAAGATAGCCCCGCCGCGCAGTTGGATATACGCTCCCCGCCAGCTGTACCTGGCATCTGCCGGCGGTTGGCAATTGCCGAGTGCAGGAGGGGTAGGAGTGCTTGGTAGAGGGATTTCTGCAATGGCCGGGTATGTCCCTCCAGTTCTGTCCTCGACCGGTCTCTGATTATGGTGGTAAACGAGACCACCAAAAGGTTGGCTCTGAGTGCCGCTTGCTGCAATTCTTGTGTGCAAGCGACCTCCAAAGCTGGGGGCTGCGGGGGACCGCGTGTCTGGCGACGGGAAGACGTTGCTGCACTCATGGTGCGATCCCAGTAGCGTCACTGCACTAGGTCGGGTTCCGCACGTCGCCGGCTAGGGATGTAAGAATTTCTAATGTTAAAGTTAGGATAGGAGCAACTGATTCAAAAGGATGGAAATGTCAGTTCCGATACCGGATCCCGCGTCGCGTTTGGTAGCGTGAGACGGCATGCCGAAACGGAAAAGATTGAGCAACAATTTTGCCGAAACGGAGAACCCGTTCCGTGAATCGACTTATGGACAATCGTTGAAGTAGGTAACGATGTGCCGAAAACGGACGAGCATTCCGCTCTTGCGCAATAAGATTAAAAACGTCCCAGTGCTCCAGCGCTCCAGTGCTCCAGGAAGCGCAATTGCGTGGCTTTCGAATGGCCGAAGTGCATCAGTTGCCCGGACATGCTTTAGTATAGAAACAATGACGACCAACCTCACTGCCAAGAAAATCGGGCTCGCGCAAGTCCGCCAAATGCGCCTGGCCCCGTTTTTTCTTGGCAGTGCGGCTGGTCGTCATTGTTCCTATACTCAAGCATGTCCCGGTAACTGATGCACTTGGGCCATTCGAAAGCACACAATTGCACCTCCTGAAGCGCAATGAAAACGCATGCAAACTATGCATGAAGCAGGAATCGTAGGAGAAGGTATCATCGACCTTGCCCGCTTTCTAATTCCTGTGACAGTTGGAGAGGGCTGAGACTGTACGTGCTGAGCGTACACACGCTGAGGAGCTCGGGTCCGTAGTCGTTTTATGTTACCTGTCCAAATTCAGATTGGTGCTGGAGACATAACTACAATTAGCGGTTTAAGATCCTAGGTTTGAGTCCTGGGCAGATCTCCTACAAACTCACATGCGCGAGAATGTGGCAAACTGTTGAGATGTAGTGATCTCAGTAGACACATCATGACGCACGCTATATTGATGGCGACCGACTGCTCGCATGAGGCGGGATCTAAAACGCAGAATCAATTGCCCTGGATTCTTAGTTCGTCTGGCGTAGTGTATTGGTCGCTGCTGTATGGGGGACTTGAGCAAGCAATTGTGACAATTTAAGGAGAAGAACCTGCAGTGATGGTGATGATGGTTGTGATGGTAGTAGTAGCAATATCATGATACATAATGTAACTCATCTACAGGACTCATGGACTAGACTTAAAAGCAAGCGCGGCGGTGCTACGTAAAGTTGGCCGTGACTTTGCCACCCGCGCCGTACACGTCTGCCATTTTGAACCATCGCTAGGCGCTGCATTAGTAAAGGCCGCGAAATTGCCAAGCGAAGCCTGACCTCACAAGATGACCCGCCATACTAGTAGATAACTATCTGGGATATCCATCTGCCTGGCAAAATCGCAAGCACCTGCACATCCATACGCGGCCCTGCGACCGCCTCCTTCTGGCTACATGCACAACACATCTTCCCATCCTCCTCCCATGACCTAACACAACTCTGCAGCCCAGATCCCAGGGTCGCGCAAATCATCATGAATTCTGTCCACTCCAAGTTTATGCCGCAAAGACCTTCCCACAGAGCTCATGCGAGCACCGTCGCAAATGTATTTCTTGACAAGGTTGCGCACATGACAACGGCCATGTTGCTAAAAAACAAGAGTTGCTCAAGGGAATGTGAGTGTCATGTCTATAAATTGTCAGAGATTTGAAAACATCATATACGACAGTAGTCCCAACGATACACAATAGCAACCCGTTACGATACACTTTAGATTAGAGCCATGTACAATGTCCCGACTCAATAAGCTTGTTAGCAAACTACCAACCGCCACCCACCTATCAGGACACCCACGTCGCCACAACTGCATTTCGTTTTCACAGGCCCTGCTTTGCAGTTTCTCAGCCCGCAGGTGTGACGGGGTGCACAGAAGCAACCCGCATCCATGCCATCCAACCATTATGCATCAAATCCTCAAGGTACCGTGTTGAAGCCGCCACAGTCGCCAATCCTTGCGGTTCCGCGAAAAGTAATCCGCAACATAGAAACGCAACAAAACAAAAGCTACCGCGCGCGTGCTGCGGGATAGACGATGAAATATTTCCCGAAGGCGCTACCGAACTTCCGCTTCCACGCGAAGATGCCGCACTCCTTGGCTAAGCTGATCACCCTGTCAACCCGCCGGTCTTGGCCAGCGCTGATCACATCCGTCATTACTACTTTATAAGTGCTCAAATGGAGCATATTGTTTCATAAACATGTGTTCGCCACGGTCTCTAAGGTCCCCAATCCGGAGGACGTGAAGTAGAGGTCTGAGGAGTGCAAGGCTCGAAGCAGCTTGCACAGTGAGCGCCTCCAAGTGCCCGAGCCACAGGCCCTTGGACTATACAATCATCCGCGGCCGGCCGTCGCTTAATCGGCCTTGCAGCCTTTCGTCCTAGCTGCGCCAGGGCCCGGAGCTTGCGCCCTTGGTAGAGGATGCAGCTGCAGTAGCTCTCCATGGACGAAAGCAACCCCTCCTGTGGAACACCTTTCAACGTCCCTGAAAGGATAAGAGTGGATAGGGATTGAAAACAAGCGACTGGAGTCATCACCAGAATGGGGCGCACAAAGCTCCATCTTCCCTACCTAACCGTGCCTATGTGAAACAGCAAGGTGCGGGGTAGCACGTTTTGCACATACATTATGGTCATCACTTAACAATGCTGCAACATTAGGCTAACGAGGCAAGGAAGAAGTCGAACGAGGGTCCAACGGCAGTTACGTTACTAGGCCTTGAGACCAGCTCGTTGTAAGTTCGTCGACGACGTTAAGCAGAAGAGCACCCAGCCGGTGCACTGACGAAAAACTCTCCTGCACAAAGGACAAAGAAAACAGCTGAATTTTGTGGGTAACTCACATACCCCTAGCTAAACCTTAGCATCTCCATGTCCGCCGAAACTGCAGATGGAACCGGTAAATCGTAAATCTGCGCACCATGATGCTTTGGTGAGGCTCACTGGGCTCGCTGGGTCCGGATTCAGCACCTGCAAACCCTGGAAGATGTTCAAACAATAGACCTGAGAAGGCCACTAGGCGCCTGTTTGCCGAGTTAAAGAACGTTCTCACCAGGACCTCTATAGTACTCTTTCAAATTGTAGCTCTTCTTTCTTAAAACATAAACATTACTTGGTGATTCAGTTCTCATGTAACAGGACCCTGAAGGAGATATGCATAACAGCACTCCTTAAGAACAGTATATTTCAATATACCTGAATCTGCCACCGATGGACTGTAATGCACATGAAGTGAGGGTGTACGGGTTGACGGGCCGGAGTCAAAAATGTGATAAAGGGTCGATTGGCAGACGATGGACATATGCGCAATCAGCAAGGCATACAGGAAGAAAAGATTCCCAGCTCTGCTTCTGCACACATCCCGCAGTGACTTTGCTCAGGCACGCCGTAATCGGAGATGTCTGCTGTAAAATGAGCAGTAATTGGCGCGCTGATCTTTGTAACAACATAAGGAGTTCTATTTGCTATTTGTTGTGGGGTAGCACACGGGAAAGACACGAGAACGCGGGAAGGACCGCCACCATTAACCTGTAAGAAGAATAGAAGCTTATAACCCGCAAGAGGATAGAAGCATACGATAGGATGGGATATTTCGTGACAACAAACCTCTACAGTACAAGAGTGTACTCCCCAGAAGTTTTGGAATATGGGAAAACCCGATCCGGTGCATCCGCATATTAAGGCTTCGCCATACGGTATTGTTAAACATGATGCCCAACACTAGTTCGCGCAACTGTCTTTTGCGTCAATCGGCAGAATCCGGATCGTCTCACTGCTGACATCTGGGGGATAGGGCCCTGCCAACCTTCAAAGGGAAGCAAACTATCCAAGGGGTTTTGGATTCAAATCTGCATTCACTCCCAGCTGTGCCAGGTCACGGCCGTAAAGGCTTGATTTTCCTTGCCCCCAGGCGGCCGGTGGAATTCCTCCACCCGATTTCCCGGAATTGAAACACACTCGACAGAAGTAGGGAAGTCCCCCCGCGCGTAATTCTCAACCCCCCAATCATCAAGCTCATTTGCCTGACGCACAAAAGACAAACAACAACTCCTTTCAAAAGACGCCTTTCCAGGGCGTGCCACAACAACAGTCCGCTGCAGCATCCATACACAAGCTGGCCGAGGTCAATCTAAGCTACCTATGGCCCGCTATGGCACTGTCCGTCTCTCAAAAACAATAAGAGCCTCTTGTCGGCCCCATGCTCCAGTAACGCCGGCTAACGAACTTGCAACAACTCTCCAATACTGCACTCTGCACCAGAGCAACGTCCACCTGTGCATTCAACACGAGCCAAGATCCAAAAACGATCCGAAAACGCAGCAAGCCTTGCCGAAGCCATTTGCCAAGCGAGAGCTACATGACTTGCCGTGCCTTGCAAGGGCAACCTCAACTGTAGATATTGTACGAGTCAATGGAGCCACTGGATGCGGCATTCCAGTCTAGCGTGTCGGCATGCGCAAGGTACGTGCCGGTAGTGGCCCGTTTCCCCGCCCCTGAGAGGCAGAACCACATTGACCGCCCCTGGCCGTGCATCTGATGTGACTTCGCGATAAAAGATTTGATTCCCTCCGGATCCTTTGGAAGCTGGACCTTCGGTAACTTAAACGCCGGCGTCGTCTCTGCGAGCCAGGCAAGCCAGGCGTATGCATAATTAGGGATTCAGAAACTAATAGCATAGATATCAGAATGTTAAACTCCATCCATAGCCACACGTTGTGGCTCGGTTTGCAGAAGGCAAGCACCTACTGCGTAAACCTGGGATGACGACATTGCCCTGTTGACAAAGGCGATATCCCCGACCCATGCACAATGAACATGGGTTCGTTGAAGAGGTGCAACACTACGACATTTATCAAGAAGCGGGCAACTGGATATGCAGCACAAGATATAGCCAGTCTCGGTCGGCGTGGCAGCGACACCGTTTCGACAGCTCCCCACCTGTCCTTACCTGATACTGCCTGAGCGCGCACCGCCAGCTTCGTCTGGCGCAGAGGCTTGGAGCTCCACTGGGTGAAAGACTGGCAAATATGCCACTGCATGTTTCCCTGGTTCAGGAATTCCCTCCAAATGCCTATTTGTACTTCCAGTCACGCAAATCGGCTTTCGCAGCTTTGGAATAATTACGAACGGAGGAACGGCTTGTTTTCTACTAGAATGACATTGACGTACACCGTTGTAAGGTAACGGAAAGGTAAAGCGTAAAACGACAGAACAAGCCATCAATACAGTTCTTTGCATTTTACAGAAAACCATGAAGCTCTAGCAACCTGTTTAGGGCTGGGGCTTGTTGTCTCTGCGGAGACATTACCATGAACACTCAGCCTCTAGGCCATAATTTAAAGCCAATTACAAATGTAAGATTGACGGAATTCCATGTGGGACATAGTGCAAGGATTAAGGCAGAGCAGACATCGATAATCGTCGGCGCAGCCACGCAAACGAGGGTGCCACCTTCGCCCAGCCGTAACGAGTCCACAGGAGGAAGATATGAAATCCCTAATGCACCCCCATCAAACGACATGAATGATTCTGCCTGTGCTCTGCTTCAAAGAAATGGTTTCGACAGCCACGGTCCATCGGCTCTAGTACTCCACATCAGCCGCTCTGCCAATGCCACTTTGCACCGTCGGCTGCCGTCTTTACATGCCACTAGCCGTGAGAGGCGCGCAAACCAACCAGACGTAGCGGAGCTCAGGGTACCCCAACCCCGGGATACAGCCATCACGGCGGCGCCCTCTGGACAAGGTCCCGCAAAGCATGTTGTTTTTCGACATGGGGAAACTGCGGGCTCAAAACCCATGGGTCCCAACACCAGGCCGGAGCCGCAGGCTGTGCAACAGCCGGGCACTGCTCATCCGGGCCAGAAGCAGGCGAGGGCGAGTCACTCTGCCACCAGCTATCCGCCGTTGACCACAGAACCTGGAGCGGTGCTGTCTGAGCTAGCGCGGGATGCGTCCCTTCTATTCGCAAGCCAGGTAATCGAAAGGCTAATCGTCATCCTGTCAGGCTCATGCGGCATGAGGTTGCCATCAGTTGTGGTGTCGGGTAAACGAATGTAGACCGCTACCTTGCGCCTTGTGAGCCGCCAAAAAGGAGCTCCGTACACGCCGTACCAGGGTTGGTTGCCTCCAGCATACAAGGTACTGCTTTCAATCTATTGGCCCTAATTAATTCCCTTTCGCGTGTTTCCACATCGAGATTGTCCCACCAACTGACCGGCTCTAGCCGCACTTGCCCTGTCCCGGCAGGATGCATGTGTTGCGGCGCTGGATCGTCTAACACGTGCCGTGGCTGCGGCTGCCGGGGCCCCGCCCGGGAACCCCTCTCTCCTATCCCATCCCGGCTGCCGGGCCCTGCTGCTCGCGCTGCAGCGCCAGTGCCACACCGGGCCCGATGGCCGCCATCCCGGCTCTGGAGGGGCCATCAACGGTATGTCGCTGCAGCAACTCCTGCACGTGAGCCGCCAGCTTGTACGGCTGCGGCTCCGAAGTCGGAACCCGGGTGCTGGCACCCCCGGCTGTAGCCAGGTTACGAAGGGTCCCACGGTGGTGATGGAGGCACATGCTAGGGTATTGGACCATCAGGGAGCCGGCTTTGGCACCCATGCCGCCGTCGCCAGCGCGTCCGACATTCTGTATGCCCTTGTAGAGGAGCTGGCTGTCTCAGCTGCTTGCCAGCTTGAGTCACAGGATATGGAGGAGCCGATCCGTGCGCGGAGCACTGTCGCCCGAGCAATAGCAACGGCGCAGTTACGCTCATCTGCAGCCGCTGCGGGTGATATTGTCGCTGATGACGACGCCACGAACCCTGTCCTTGTTGGTGTTGGCGGCGCCGGTGCAGCCGCTGCGCGTTGTGGTGCTGCGCTTCTGCACAACCTGGTGAAGCTGTGGGACGGTGGTGGTGTCGGCGGTGGGGGCTTGCAGCGCCTGGCAGAGGCGGTGGCCGCAGCTGCCACCCGGCAGCCCTTGGTCTCCTCCCTGGACAGCAGGTCGCTGCAGGACCTGATCTGGGCGCTAGGCAAACTGGATTCGTCCGTAAACAGGCTGCCGGCAGTTGGGCAGTTGGTGTCGGCTCTGGCGGCACGCCTGACGGAGCCGGGTCTGCTAGACCACATGTCGCCTGTAGGCCTGTCCATGGTTGTGTACGGCATGGGCAAGCTTGGTGTGCCGTACCCTGACATAAGCGTGCGGAGGGCCGTGGCGGCAGCGGTGGCGGCTTCGGCTCCCAGCTGCGAGCCGCAGGCACTTGCCAACATGGCATGGGGATTCTCGCGGACAGCGGAGTCGATACTGTCGCCTCCCGCAACACCTTCTTGGTCAGGCACCCCTGCTTCTGCGCAGCCTCAGCTGCGGAGTCGCCTTCCCGGCTGGAGCAGCACCCCCTCTCCTGCCAGAGGCTCTGAAGCCCCGGAGCTGGCGGCATGTGTCGAGCTGTGCAGATCCGCGGTGCGACAACTAGATCGTTTTAAGCCCCGTGAGGCTGCCAATTTGCTTGGTGGGCTGGCCGCCTTGGGTGCCCTCACTGACCCGCGGGTCAGGCCTCTGCTGGACGCCATCGTGAGCTACTTGCACCTTCGGCTCGGTGAACTAGGGCCTCAGGACCTGGCTGAGCTGCTCTATGTGTACGCAATTGCAGCGGCACCGGCACCGGCTGCGTCGCGGGAGCTGGTCGCGACGAGGCATCATGATTGGAACATGGTGGCGAATACACGACCCACGGATCAGAAGGTCTCATTACTCCCAAATGCGGTACAGGAGATGCAGGCCCAGCTATCTGGGGGGCACCCGACCGGCTCTGCCGGTGTACCAGCTCTGGATGTGGCCGCAGCTACCGCCTCAGGTGTACACGACGTCGAGGGTGCACTCCACCAGGCGCTGCACAATTCAGAGATGTGGGCCCTACTGGAGCAGCGCTGTCTGGAGCTGCTGCCCCTGTCCCCGGCGTACCAGGTGGCCACCATGCTTTGGGCCTTCGCCCACCTGACCCACCGACCCACGGGCCTGCTGTCAGCCGTTACGGGTGCCCTGACATGCCAGCAGGGCGCTGCTGCGGGCAACTGCCCTGGCGCCCAGCGAGGCAAGACGGGGCCTAGCCGGCCCGCACCTGTGCACTCAGCTAACGCAGCCACGCCAAACAGGGTAGGCCCAGCTCCGACCGGGGTCAAAGCTGGTAGGCCCAGCTCTGACCCCGGGGTAGGTCCACAAGCGGAGTCGGGGAGTAGCAGGGGTCGTAGCCATTCGCAGCAGCACCATGCGGGGCGGCCTGGGCAGCATTTGCAGCCTCCGAGACGTTCCAGCCTGGAGTTGCGGACGGAGGGCGCTAGGGGTGCGGAGCTGGTAATGGACCTGGAGTCCTTGCCGCCGGCACAGGTAGCCCGGCTGGTGTGGGCTCTGGCACGGCTGAGCGCCGGGGTGCCGCCGGCTGGGCTGCGGAGGCTGTGCGGCCCGCTGCGCAGCCGGATGGCGGAATTCGACACTCAGGTGGGTAGTGGGGCCACCGCCTCGTGGCGTGTGGGGGCAGCAGCGGCTGACCATTGTGACGACTTTGCATGGAAGGCTTTGCACTAGGTTGCCGTACGCATTGCAAGGATGATAGGGCTCTGTTCTCCGGGCCGTCACGTGCCACTTCGGCGCTCCATTATCAGATTTTGCCATTGCCCTGCTGAATTTTATCCGCACGCTTCTGTTCCTATGACATTTTCTTTCTTCCTTATCCCCCCCCAACCCTGGTTCGTCTTTATTCCCCCCCCAACCCTCTTACCCTGCACCCGGACCCGTCCTACAGTCGTTGTTGATGATGGCCTGGGGCCTAGCGACTCTGGGCTGCCCTGGGGATGCCGTCCTTGAGCTCGTGGTGGGCCGACTGACGGCGCTACTGCCCTCCCTGGAGCCCGACCAGCTGCCCATGGCACTGTGGTCCGTAGCCAAGCTCATGACGACCGACAGCGGCAGCCCACTGCCGGGAATGTCCGTAATGCAGTTCTTTCATGCCAGCCGGGGCCCGCTTGCAATGGCACTGCCGCGGCTAGCGCCGCAGGGTGTGGCCATGGCAGCCTGGGCGTACGCGACGGCCGGTGTCAACCCCGGAGAAGCGGGCCTGGCAGCGCTGTGGGAGCGTGCCGTGGCGGTGGCGGTGGCGGCGGCGGCAGCAGCGCCGTCTACAGGTGTTGGTGAGGACGCGGGCCAGGCGCTGGCAATGTTAACAAGCGCGATGGCGGAGTTTCGGTGTCGACATGTGAGGCTCACGCGCGCTGTGCTGGTCGCGGCGGCGGCGCACATGGCGGCATTGCAGCAAATCCAGCCGCGGCAGCCGTACCACTCGCAGCAGCAGCAGCGGCTGCAACCCGCATCTGGTGGCAACGGGGAGACCGTCCGCGAAGCAGCTTTCCCGGACGGCGTGTGGCTTTCCTCCGTGATTTGCAGCCTCGGACGCCTGGGTGTGTGCGATGGGCGGGTTCTGCAGCTGGCTTGTAGAAGGGCGGTAGCGCTGGCGCCGGTGCTCACTCCGAGGGAAGCGGTTCCCCTGCTATGGGGCCTGGGGGTACTGGCCAAGCGCATCGGACGCACAGCCGCCGCGGCCGCAGCTGGCGATGAATACGGCACCGACGGTAGCCGCCGCGGCGGCAGCCTCGGCGCCGACGCCGCCCTGCTCGACGCTGTGGCAGCATTGACCGGGGTCATTGAGCCTGTGATTCTGGACGCAGCCGCTGACTGCAGCCCGCATGCCAACCGGGTTGCAAGTACAGCACTTAGGCGCGGCGGCGGCGGCAGTTCCATAAGAGCCGCAACGGTAGCAGCCGGCGGAGCTGCTTCCTGCTGCAGTAACCGTAGAGCGGCGGCGCTGGATGGCGGTTTGTTGTCCATGTTCCTCATCGCCTGTGTGGCGCATAGACATCGTCCTGACGCGGTTGTGCTTGAAGCCACCAGCCTCCTGCTGAGGCGCCATCTGCGTTCCCTAGCCTCACACACTCTCTGCGAAATCGCCTGGGCGCTGGCTGTGCTGCGACCGCCTCCTGGGGGCAATATGGGCATCCATGCAATGTTACCACTTGCAGAGAAGCCCTCGGTAGTTGATAATGCCGTGGCGCCCAACACGGACGCTGTCGCAACGACGACAGCGAGTGGATGGTTTCATCCCGATCCCGTCTCCTGTCGCTTCCGTGGCCGGAGCGCCTCCGCTGCTGGCGGCGTTGGGGCTAGTGCTGACTCCGTAAGAGGACATGGCGATGCTGTACAAGGACTTGCAGCTGCTAGCACCTTGAGCCCCTTTGCTGTCCATTCGCCTGGCTCCGGCGACCCCGGCTCTTGTGTGGCGGGCAATGCCAAGAAAGGGGAAGAAGTGCGCATTGACGCAAAGCCAGCTCAGAGCTTGGAGGGTTGCGATGACGGCAGCGGCGGGTCTGTTCACGCTGCCGTACGACGAAGGATGCTGTCCAGTTTATTGCGTTGGTCCCGGCCTGAAGTCCCGCTGGTGCTGGCGGCACTGCTACAGCGGCGGCGGCGGCGGCGACGACCTAGAGCTGCTGCAGGCGGCGCGGCCCCGCTGCCGCATTCAGGGATGACTGCAACAACCGACCCAAAGGCGGTGAGCCGTTCTGCCGCAGACAGCAACCGCCGCAGCAACCGACGTGCCCGCGACGCTGGTGGTGTACCTCCCTGTGATAGCGAGCAGACGGCCAGGCCCGAAGGAGTGCCGCTGACGCCGCGGGCATCCCTAGTGGCGCCGATCTACCCTCCTCGGCACACCGTCCCTGAAGACCAGGTCTGCTCACAGCGACTGCTGGAGTGCTGCCTGCGGCTGCTGGGTCGGCGACTCTGCGTGGAGCGTTCTGAGCTGCTGACGCTCGAGTCCCTGGTCAAGGTGACCTGGGCCATGTGCGTACTCCGGATGTACACCCCTAGGTGCGAAGGAGGGCGGGAGGGTGGGAGTGCGGGAGGGTGAGACCCAGGCGGGTCCGAAAAATGGGGGGTTGGGCCGGGAGCGGCAAGCGGCCCTGCATGGCTGTAGCTGTGGCCTTTGGCAGCAGATGTGCACCACGAATGCCAGGCGGATGTTCGTCATGGACGTGAAGGATGTGAAGATATGCGGGCTGTGTAACCCGGGGGGCGACTCTTATAATGAACTGATGAGGTGGCGGGATCGGGGAGGCTGAGCGTGAGCAGTGCGAGGGTGTTGGGGGTGGGGGACATAAGAGAGGAAGAGCGGAGAGGCTGCGGAGATCGGTGAGGACTTGTTTATCCGGGGGAAAGGACGTAAGTGCGGTGCGAGGTGGACTTGCAGCGTCACCCCGGCTTCCGATACTCTGCCGGGGTCTCACACCCTGCCCTGTGGGAGGCGCGCTCGGAGCCGCGCCCGCGGACGCTCCTCCTCCCGCGCACTGCCCGGTCGTCCTGGTCCGCCACCTCCGCCTCCTGGGTTACCCACCTGCAGGCTCTTCCGCTACTGCGCCGCGCGGGCCCTCTGCTGCTCCACCGCCCCCCTGGAGCCCCGACCCGCACTGCTGCGTGCGCTGGTGCAGGTCCGTGCCTTAGTGGCCCGCCAGCGGCCGTCCACCTGGGACCGACTGAGGCTGCGCTCCCGCTGGCGCCGCCGCCAGAAGACTGCCGGCGTCAACTGGAATGTGACGCCGGCGGCGCTGGCAGCGGATGCGCCGGCAACGGCGGCGCGTCGGCTGCAGCGCTGTCGCGCATCGCTTGATGCTGCGGCGGATGCCGCTGGGATGCTGCTGGAGTGGCGCAACACGTACGAGGGCGATCGCCACGGGGTGATGCGTCTGGGCAGCCGCAGTTCCTGTGCACTGCTACTGGTGCCCCCATGGGAGGAGGCCGAGGGGCCGGGCAGGCACCGGGTGATGGAGGAAGCGGCGCCGCAGCCGCCGTTGGCGTTCGCCGCAGTGGCGGCTCGGCTGTTGCTGCTGAGGGGATGGCTAGTGGTGTGTGTGCGGGTGGAGCAATGGCTGGGGCTGGAGCCTGAGGAGCAGCGGCGGCAGCTGGTGGCGCTGCATGCGCAGATGCGGGAGGCGGCGAGGGTGCGGGCCGAAGCGGCGGTTGCAGCTGCGGGCGCAGGTGCGATGCCGCCCGCAGGGAAGGATCCCGCATCATTCAGCCGTCTTACTCGGTGATGCACAGGCCGCGCTGCGCAGAGGGTTGCAATTCTAGGGCGCAATACAAGGGCAGGTAGAACATGCGCGGCCTCTGCCGAATGGAAGGTACAGGCTGGGACATGTACACCCTAGGGTGTGGTGATAGGCTTCCTCCTGCTGTGTATCATCGGGTGTGCTGGCGCGGGTGCGGTTTCCTTCCCCGGTGGGCACATTGGGGACGTGCGGGATTCCTTCCTTGGGATAAGGGTTGTTTGGCTAGCTATGAAATACGGTCCTGCTGTGCAGCGTGCTTAAATGAGCCCCCTGAACTGCCATCGTGGTTGTATTGTCTCAATCACGGTAATCGTCGCCGAAGTATTTGGGGAGGTGGGTAAGGGTGTGTGTGTTTGGGGGGCCCGGGCGCAGGTTGAGAGATGCCATGGGGCCCAACGTGAGGCCCCGTGCTGCAATTCCGTGTGTCTGGAGGCGGGTTGTGCGGGACTGGATGTGCCGAGGGTTTACTGCCCACATGATGCGTGTGGTACCTTTCCAGGCTTGCAAGCTGGGCGGCGCCATGGACGGCCTGCAATTTGTTTAGCGGAAGAACTGCGTCGAATCGCTGTTGGGCGGCACACACAGGACATCCTGCATCCGCCGTCGGTGAACCTTGGGTCTGCCGCACTGTAACATAAAAGAGGCGTGAGGTTTGGGTTTGGGGTACGGGTTGCAGGGACATCTAAAAGTGGGGAAGAGGTCTTTGGGAGCAGCTCTGCTCCGTTTGCTCTCTCGCTTCGTTGGGGCGAGGATGCATATCACTCTACATTCAGCGGGTTTCGCGTCCGTTTGTCTTCCTGGGGATGTTACGATGGACCGCGGAACGGTATGTGGGGTCGTGGGCAGCTGTGCCAGGTGCTAGAAGTTACAAGTGCGCCTAGCTATTTGTTGGGTAGACGTGCGATGCAGCCTTAGCTTTTCTTGCATGGGCAAGGTGAATATGGTGTTTAGGAAGGTTGAATGATAGGAGAAGAGGTGAGATAATGCTGTGGGGGTCAGTCCGCTCCGAAGCCAGCAACTGGCGGAAACTTTAACACCAGGGTAACTGCACGTGCAACGATGCTTGACTAGAAGGTTATTGAAGTGTGCGAGGCTACATGCTAAGCCGCGTGTCAAGGGGTTCCTTAGTTGTGCGTCGCCAACGGCATTATCAGACCTTTCTTATGTAAGTCGAGGAGCAAGAGCAATATATAAGTCATGTAAAGATATAAGGATTTGGATCCGCAGGTTGGCATGTTGTGTCCGAGCTGCGGCCAGTAAGAGCATGGCTTCTGGGCGGGCCTTTCCGTTACGTCACGTCGCAAAGCTTGTCATTAAACAAGGCGACATCACCCACGAGAATGTCGATGCTATCGTAAACGCAGGTGATACTCGTTTTATACCAAAGTGGGAGTTGGCTTGTGACACATGGTTTCGCGAAGGCCATGTCAACCCACGCATTTTTTTATAGAGCACCCACAAAACGCAGACGTATCTAGTCTACAGCGGCAGCTCAATTTAAAAAACACATGGGTATATTGGATGCCCCGCCTCTGGTGGAAAAACCAGCAGTTGCTCAAGCCATCCACTTGCATTCCGTGTCCTGCGCCATTATGTATCCACTCGACTTCGAAGTCCAACAGCAGCATCATGCCCTGCCACTCTGACCTCAGCCAACGAGCGAATGCTAGGCGGCGGAGGTGTGGATGGTGCCATCCATCGGGCCGCAGGGCCCGAGCTCGTCAGGGCGTGTGCCGAGGTACCTGAGGTCCGGCCGGGCGTGAGGTGCCCCACCGGGGAGGCAAGGATCACACCGTAAGTGCGCCAGCCCAGCGGCTGTAAGGTAACGGGGGAGCAGGGCCAGGGCAGGTGTGCAGCGGGTCCCCGCCCTCCGGGTCGGGCACACGCTGGAGCTGCAGTGACGTATCCTGCTTCTCCCTCCCTCGGCCCTTCCTCTCCATGAGGCTTGGCCAAATCCGCAAACAGCTCAAACAGCATGTAAAGCCCGGCGCTGCACGCCACAATCCAACACCGGTCCCACCACGACGGCTCCCTCCCTGTCGAGTTCCTTTTCCGTCCTCGCCTTGCATGCCTCTTCCCATGCACTTGTCCCTGGCGCCGAGCCAGGGGCTTCAAGCTTAAGGCCCGCCACGTCATCCACACGGTGGGACCCATTTACGAGAACCCCAAGCACTCGGCGCCTCTGCTGGCCGGCGCCTACCGCAGCTCCCTGCAACTGGCGCTGGAGAGGGGCCTCAAAAGCGTGTCATTTCCGGGTATCAGCACCGGCGTGTTCGGATACCCCTTTGACGAGGCGGCGGAGGTGAGTGGGATCCCGGGTAGACCAGGGGTACGGGCACGTGAGCGCCGCATGGTGTGCCAGCAAGAGGGGCGATAAGAGTGCGAAATGGCTTGAGTGGGCCGAGCGGCGGCATACGGGTTTCTGCAGACGTGTAGGCTCGCACTCAGACGGGTAGGGTGATCTGGATCCGGGCGGGGGGGCGCTGCGACAGGCTGGGCTGGGTTGTGTGGACAGTACTCGAAGGTGTAGGGAGGGGATTCCACGAGGGGATATACGACAGGGTGTGGCGGACGAGGTTATGAGTTGAGCCTTTTGGCGTTAAGCTACAGGTGCGTTCAGGATGGATATGCAGACCTTCATTGGGCTGCGGTGGTGGGATGGGTGTTGCAGGTCGCCTTGGCGGCAGTGGACGAGGCGTTGGACGCGGTGGGCGAGGGCGGGAGCGTCAAAGAAGTGCGCTTCGTGCTCTTTAACCAGCCCCTCTACGACGCCTTCGTGGAGGCGGCGGAGGCGCGCAGTGCCCGGGCAACTAGCGAGAGCAAGGAGGTCCCTAACCCGCTGAAATCCACTGAGCTATGAGGACAGGAGCCCTGACGGGGGTAAGCAGCTCGTATGCGGCCAAGCCGGATGCGATGTGCTGCCTGGTTCCGCAGGGTCAGGTCTGGCGGCCAGCGGACCTGTTCTCTGGTGCCGGGCATTTCGTGAATGGACGGATGGATGGACTTGGGTACTGGATGAAGCTGTGGAGCCGGTGGGTCGCTTGAGAGATTCTCCACCAGCGTAACCCTCACATGATGGTGGGGGCATTCAACCAAGTTAGGGGTCATGGCAAAAGAAGTGGCAATACGTCGTCTTGGCATCTTGGAAGCTTTACTTCTCCCGCCGTCCTCTCAATTTATCCTGTTTTTCTGCTTGCGTGCTTTTCCTAGCACCTCCATTTTTCCCTGCGTGGCTTCGGAGTTGTACCTGAGGATTTCACTACGGTGTGTCCCAGAGTGTTGGGTATGAAGTACAGTTGACTTGCGCACCTTTCCCCCCCGTGGAAGGGCGCTGCTGGCGGACTGTGCGCTGCAAGGTGTTGGGGACGGCAGACCCAGCAGCAAAGTCTTGCAATTCATGGCACTTTGACTTCTCTGGTGGACCACTGTGATGATGAATCTGGAGCCGTGTTGTAATATTGGTCGTGCGTCTTTGATGCGGTGTGAGGTCGTTACGTTACGGTGGGGTGAAGAACGTTTTGCAATGTGCTTGCAGCATGCCATGTCATTGTGTGCCTCGACAGGAATTAAGAGTAGCTGAACGGAGGTGCTGGTGGTGGTGGTGCACCTGCTGCATCAACACCACCCGGGCGGCTAATTGGCGTACGTTGCCCGTCTACACTGAATATTACGTTGACATAGTTTCTTTCCTACAATCACGTTCGCTCGAGCGGTTTGGCCTTCGCCCTTATGACGGGGTGCCGATTCATACTGGGTTGGGGACCTGGACGATCTGGCGCTGGCGACAACTACACTTCGGACTTGCACCACTTGTCGACATATCCTCTTGCATATTTCGCGGAGCCATTTTTGCAAAGAACAGTTTGGAAACGTCTCTACTTAGGGTTCGTGACGTTGTTCGGCGCGTTGGAGAATGGACTCTCTTTGTGAGGGTTGCCGCCGGCTGGCGAGGTACAGGGCGCATTCCGGCGTCCTTCATCCCTGGGCCGCTCAACTCTAAGCAT
This sequence comes from Volvox carteri f. nagariensis, assembly GCF_000143455.1. Taxonomy (NCBI): domain Eukaryota; kingdom Viridiplantae; phylum Chlorophyta; class Chlorophyceae; order Chlamydomonadales; family Volvocaceae; genus Volvox; species Volvox carteri. Next base: position 562,344 of record NW_003307616.1, read on the forward strand.
TGCTCCTTTTATACGCTGATCGCACTTACATAGCATGCTCCCCGAACGTATGAGTCGGCTTGCGCAGCACCAGTCTGCTCTCGCAGTCTGGTTTCGAAATCGGTCAGTGCTTATGGATTCATCGCGGAAGCGTTTGCTATGGAAGATCAACGTCTTCGGAAAAAATCCTAAAGTAAAAAGGACTGCTAGATACGGGGATGTACAATCTTATGATTGCATTCAGTCCTACCTAGCTACAGGTACCTACCTGCAACATGATAACGGAAACAGGTAGCAGTCTTCAAGCTCGTTACAATTTAAATTACAGAAAACGGAGCGCTTACGTGACCGGCTGGTCCACGTCCTAGGTCAGGCAAGCGAGGGAAAACTTACAGAGCGCCCGTACGGAACAAGGGTAATAGCGGCTCCTTTGACAGGACGCGTGACGGCTTAGTGTTACCCAACAAATACTAAATATCTATTTAGGACCCGATTACCAGAGTAAATACTGGTACCATCCTGGTCCAGGACTAGGTCTGAAGGGAGAGCTCCCCGCTTTGCAATCTTCAAACATATATTGCACACGATATGTCAATACAGATTGATAACAGTGCGGCGGAGTCATGCAGTTGTCCTCGTCGGCGTTGAGATACATGTGCTCTACCCTTATTGTGTGGTAAGTCGTTTAAGGGCGCTTGTGGCCATACCGCTCAAAATACATACGAAGCTTGGTTGTTTGGTCAACCAATATGCCTGGCATGGCTTCCGAACAGCATCTTCGTAGCCCGCTCAACCTTGACTGCCCTTTCCTTACGGTTAGAGTGCGTGGAGTGTACATGAAGTTCATAGATGTGACTCGTGAGGCCCCTGGCACAGCAATTGGCAAGGTCAAACCCTCCTTACTTCTGCATGATTGTCACGCCGTGTTCTCTACAGTCGAACTGCATCCGCACCGACGGTGTCCACGTGGCAATAGTGCTCCATCGGCCATCCGCGCCATCCCCGCGGGAGGTTGGAACCTGTCACATCCATCGCGCTTCAGCCACACTACCTTCATGTAGGCCAATAGCCTCGTTAAGTAGTCAATCCAGACCTTACGTACTGCCCCGGATCCCAATTCCATTCCCGCAATCCTCACGTTTGCAATGGTTCCTAACTGAAACCGGGTCTGGATCCGGGGCCCAAATTCCGGTCAGGCGATGACGGGCAGTCCTGAGGTCTCTCAGCCTGGACGCTCCCTATATCGACCCAAAGGTCCGGCGGCCGGCAGCTGCATCAGCTCCGCCGCCATCACTGCTGTGGCAGCTGATAAGCACCCCTGCATGGCGCCCCCAACGAGGGGCATGGAGCCCCAGCTCGGCTAGAGGCGGTCGCGGGGTTGACGGGAACGGCATCAGCAGCCTAAACGGTATATACCGAACCGCGTGCGTACTCAGGCCAGGAGCTGCGCCGATAGTGTAGTGTCGGAGCCCTGCTAGGGGTCGACCTTGCGTGGTCCTCAAGGGGACAACCGCAGCATGGGCGGCGTGGACGGAATGGCGGAAAGAGCGGCAACATCAGCAGCAGGGGCACCAGGGCGGTCCACAGCGGCGCCAGTGCACAGCCTGGGGAGCCGCACAGATCGGCCCTGCTCAGCACCGGAATGGCGGAACCTGGCGGCTGGCAACACGGAGGACGGCGAGTCTGATAGCGGTGTGGCGGCAGTGCCCTCGCATGTAGCGGCGGCGGCGGCAGCAGACGTGGCGGTGGGCGAAGGGCTGGAAGGTGTCCCAACCATCCGTGCGATACCGCCGGCGCCCAACCAGATTGCTGGAGCCGTCCACGATGGCGATGGCGAAACAGGTGGCGGCGGTGGCGGCAGCGGCGCTGCCTCGGCTGCGTCGGCTGTATCGTATCCAGCGGGAAGTGTTGGCGTCGGAGGTGGCTTCAACGCCGGAGTTGCTGGCGGCAGGGTTGTCGTCGGCCGTACAACTGGGCGGCCGCCGCATCTCAGGGCATCGTCCCTGACATCACTTATGGGTAGCCAGGGCCACCAGTCGCCGAGGCCCTCAGCAGCAGGCACTTCAGCAGCTGCCTCCCGAGGTACGCAGCCGCCTCTCAGTGCTTCTGCGGCTTGGCCCAACCCTGGGCCCCAAACTGAAACATCGCCACGAGCACCACAGGTGCCTCTGCAGCAGCAAGGTCCTTCCGGACAGTGCCATCACAGCTATCATCAACAGCAACACGAGCCCCTAGCGCTCTGTGCTGTGGGGACGTCTGTCCGTGTGTCGGTCTCGCAGGAAGCCCCGGGCAGGGCACCGTCAGCATCCCAGGAGGGGTTAACGCGGCGGGGGACGGAGGATGGAGGCGGAGCAGGGGGCGGCGGCGCGGCCGGTAGCACCGCGGCAACGGATCTGCGCCATGTGACGGGCTGGGCTTCATCGCCTCAGGCACCGCCGCCACGCAAGCCCGCGCTGCCGCCGGAAGCGCGGGCGTCCTCGGCAGCTGCTGCACGTGCGGCCGCGGCCACCACAGCTGCCGCCGCCGCAGCAGCTGTTGACGCGGCAACACAGGCGGATCGGGCGGCGGCAGCGCGGCGGCGGCGGCCGTCATCTTTGCGGCCCGCGGGGAGTGGCCACCCCCTGGACCACCATCTGCAGCGGGTGAGGCGGGCGGCGTCCGCGGATGGGTCGGGGGCCAGCAGCGCAAGCCACACAGATGAGGCCGCCAGCCCCGCAGGGCCGCAGCCGCGCCGGCCTCGCATCAGCAGCGCTGGAGCCGCTGAGCACCGTGACGCTGGTGCTGAGGAGTCGTCGCGCCCCGCCGCAAGGGTCAAGAAGAAGACATCTGCCGTCGGGCCGAGCGGCGGCGGTGATGGTGGCGGTGGTGGTGGTAATAAGGCAGGTGCCGGCGCCGCTGCAGCCAGTCATGGTAACCCGGCTCCGAGCGGTGCAGGAACAAAACCTGGTGTTAAGAGGAAAGCTTCAAACAAGTCGATCCCGGCAGCTGGTAACGGTAAAGCCGCCAAGCCAGTCAAGCGGGGCCCCTCGGCGTCGAAGTCTGCGGCTGGCGGATTGCGCGTCCAGGCGCCGGCAGGCCCCGAGGGATCGCCGGCAGGGGCAGCTTGCACGGAGGCTGCGGGGAGAGCAACCACTGCCGGGGGGTCTCCAGCAGTGGCGGCGGCGGCCGTGGCGATGACGACGGGACCAGGCGCCGCCGCAGCCACCGGGGTCACCGCCGAGGACTGTCGGACTGTTGCCCTAGGTGGAGCTGTGGGCTTGTTGCAGCGCCGCGTGGCCCCGGATCTGAGCGTTATTCCGGAGGAGACTGGATCCGCATCGGGTTCCTTGGCCTTGGCAGGATCCGGATCCCAACAGGCCTCGCCACGGGCGGAGCCGGGAGCCGTAGACGCCAAGAAGCACATGCCTGTTCATTGCTCGAAGGCTTTAACTGCCAGCGGCTGCGGCCAACCCCCTCCACTGCCGGGCCCCGTCCGCGCGTCGTCACAAGGTCCCTTCCCGGAGGCGTCCGCTTCCGCTGCCGGGACCCGGAGGGAGCGGGCGCGACGGGGGACGCCTCGAGAGCTGGATTCGGGAATGTTCAAACTGGGCCGGATTCTTGGATCCGGGTCCTTCGCCACGGTGTACCTGGCCAAGCATGCGGGCACGGGCGGCAAGGTGGTGGTGAAGCGTCTGGACCGCAGGTGAGCCATTGAGCTGTCCGCAGGCGCCCACTAGGGGCCACTGAAGGAACGGTATCGAGCTAAGCATCGGGCGCGCATGTTTCAAATCAACGAGCTTTATTGGGACCGCTGCTAGGAGCGGTCGGAATCCGGGTGAAGCCTTGGAGTGCACCTATTGTGTGTCGGTGCGTTTGGGTGCATGTCGCAGTAGGTAGGCAGATCAGGGGGGTGCCCCTTGCACCCGGCGGTATGGGGCAGCAAATTGAGGGGAAGAGAAGGGTTTGTTGCCTGCGGAGCCGTCCGCTGGCATCACGCACGTAGAGCACGCTGGCATCACACACGTGCAGCAGCGCGCCTGGCGTTGGCGGGGTCAGGAGGATGAGGTCCTGATGCATGGAGCCCGCTCAGATCCATTTACGTACCATATACGGGCCGCTTCGTCCCTTCCATTACAGCGGTTCCATGCCAGATTACTCGCACACGAGCGGATTTCACACGATCCCCCATTTCCCAACCCCCTTTTGCGCAGGCCCGCGGGCCGCGCCGCACAGTCGGAGGTGAGAAATCTCCCAGGGCGGGCGGGCTGGCCCGAGGCTGGGCTCGGGTGAAACGCAATCCCGGACAGCAATGCCGGGATGATGCCGGGATGCCGCTACTGCTCGATTGGGGGCTCTTGGCTAACGGTTATACGTAGTCAGTACGGTGGTCTTTACGATTTGCGACAATGGATCAAGCGCCCGCGTGCACCCCTGTCATGTGTAACGATGATGGGGATGGCCGTTGGGCCGCCCTTATCCCTTGCTGTGCCTTGTGTCGCTGTGTGCGTCTCCTTCCCTTGCGTTTGTGTCGCTTCCTGACCCCGCCCACCAGCCCGCTCCCACGCCCTCCAGGCCGAGAACGAGGTGGCGGTCCTGACTCGCGCTGGGTCCCACCCCAACTTGGTGGAGTTTCGTGGCTGGTATCGCGACCCACGAGACGGCGTCATGTGCCTGGTCATGGGCTACTGCGGAGGCGGCACGCTGGCGCAGCTCATAAAAGTGGGTCGGGCTGGGCTGGGCTGGGTCGGGCTGGGCTAGGCTGGGCTGGGCTGGGCTGGAAAAAGGGCGGCTAATGGCCTCCACATGCTGCGCGATTAGGAATTGGAGTACGGGTAACTCACCTTCCCTTGAGAGCCACCTTCGTGACTATCTCAAGTGTGCGATCCTGCACTGGTGCTTAGATTTCGTTAACCAGGGTGCCGTCAACTGGCACCGGCGCCGGTGCCAATCTAGTCGACCAGGACCGGTAAACCGTTAGTAAACCGTTAGTAGCTCGCTGGCTCGCTCCATGTCAGTGCCTTCCACGCCGTATGGGATATCCTCGAGCTGCTTCTGCCGCCCTCCGAACCTCCCGCAACAGAACCCACCTGCTAGCGATGCCGGCCGGGGAGGCGGTGGCGAGGTCGCAGGCGCCTTCGGTACCACCATCATTAGCTGCGGCGGTGGCGGCGGCGGCGCCCTCCCTGCCAGCAGCGCCGCAATAGACGGCGGCGCGCTAGAGGCGGATGCGCTGGCGGCGGCGGCACTGCAGCGCGCGTCGTACTTTCCTGAGGACCTGGTCATGTTTTGGTTCGTACAGCTACTGTTGGCGTTACACCATTTGCATGGCCGTAAAATCATGCACCGAGGTACGGCACGCGACGGGTTGAGAGTGTCGTAGGGTTTCTAAGCGATGGTAGCAGCGGGGAGAGGAGGGTTTGGAGGCCGTTGCTGGGGTGGCGGGGAGCCGTGGGGCTCCCAACAGCACTACGCGGGGGTCCATGCACTGTGCTGGGGTGGCGATGGGAGGGAAGGGAAGGGGTGGTCCGGCGTGGGGGAGGAAGGCACGCAGCCCGCCCCCAGTATTTCTGATTTCGGTCAAGGACCGAAAACCCACTACCGAGAACCTCCCTCCCGCAGATCTGAAGCCGGACAACATCTTTCTGGCTGGCAACCGCCGCGTCATCAAGCTGGGGGACCTGGGGGTGGCCAAGCAGCTGGAGGGCACCTTTGAGCTGGCCATCACCTGCCTGGGGTAGGTGACGGGGGGTAGGGGTGGGCTGGCGGCGCATCAGGCTGGGCCGGACTGGGCAAGGAGAACAGTATGGTCACGGGGGTTGACGGGGTGTCTGAGCAGCCGGGGTGCTAGGGATGCGCAGGGCTCGCGGCAGGTAGGTAAACAGGTGGATGAGTGACTTCTATCTGCTGGACTGCATGCCGAGGGACTACATGCGGAGGGAGTGACTGCGTGCAAGGGTGCGGGCTGGACCGACAACCACCAGCGGCCGCTATCAGCATGGCCTTGTAGGATGGTGATGGGGTATGTATAGTAAGCTGCTGCTTGCACGTGCGGCGTACTGGCGGCGACACCGGGCCTGGAAATCAACGTCAAGGGGGCTTGCACCGCGGTACGGCACCGCCCTAGCCCCTCCTCCTCCTCCTCCCGAGGGCCCCTGGCTTTGCCGACCGGCGCGTTGTCCATTTACCTCCACTCCTTCGTACTTACTTAACCTCAAACGCCTCCCACTTCCAAAATGCCAACCGCCACCTCGCGGCGCGCTCCACAGTACGCCGTACTACATGAGTCCCGAGTGCCTGGCGAGTCGGCCGTACACATACGCATCAGGTGCGGGCGCAGCCGAGGGGGAGGAGAACCTTGAGCACCTGATCGGGGGGGGGCGTAGGAGTCACCTTGTGTGCCGAGAAGGGGTTCTAGGGGCTCGGAGCCGCCAACCTGTGTTTGGCGGGATGGGGTGGGGCGGGCAGTGGGCCTTTGGTCGCCGTGTGGTCGCAATGCTTGGTTCTGAGACGCATTGGGTCCGGGGGGTAGTGAGCTGGTTGCGGCCAGCTCCGGGAAGCTGTTGGGAATACCCCGAGAACCGCGAAAGGGGGCCCCGGGGAAGCAATCCTGTTGTCGTCTTTCCCGCGCTGAGGGTGTTGGTGGACTTAAAGCAGGAGTCCTAATCGGGTTTGATGGCAACAGCCCACCTGCATGCCAAGCTCCTGGCAATGCCCGATGGGCCAATGATTCCGCCGCGGCCGTCCGCCTACCACGGCCGTCCCCTTTTTAGCTGCCCAGCTCTAGTTTGAAGTCCTTGGTGGTCAACCAGTGAGCCCATCCACCGCCCCGCAGATATCTGGTCATTGGGATGCGTGCTGTACGAGATGGCGGCGCGTCGTACGGCTTTCGAGGCGCTCGGGCTGCCGCAGCTCATGGTAGGCCAATACGACAAGTGCGAGGTCTGCGTCGTGTGCCTTTGCCCGCCAGTGACCGCTAAGCTGCACACCGTTTGGCACAGCAGCACGGCTTCGTAAGAAGCCAGCTCCGGATATGCCCTCCTCTACCATCAATCGACTCCCTTGCCGGCCATCCCACCAGCGCCTCTCTGTTGGGAGCGCATGTGCTTGTTGTAACCGCCGCTGGAACCCCCTGCCGCCGCTGTCCCGCAGTTCAAGATCCTCCGAGTGGCGTACGACCCTCTGCCCACCCAGTTCAGCCGGCCTTTCCAGCAGCTGGTCAACAGCATGCTAAGGGCGGACCCGGAGGACAGACCAACCACACAGGTGCGTGGGCGGGGACCTCTAACCGGATGTGGCTGCTGCTGCTGCTGCTTGTTATGTTGTAACTGGGTAGAGCCCAGCTAAGCTGTGGCATGTGTGTGGGCTTCTTGAACTGGGCCGCGGTAAGGGCATGGCCAGGGGATGGCACACGAGCAACTTCACCGAAAAAAATAGCCAGCAGCGTACGTGTGTATGTATGTATATATTGGCCTCACTCAGGCGCGCGAGAGCCCTTCACAGGCTCGCAATATTCGCCAGACCCCCCGGCTCTCCGCGACCCGACCCGGTTTCGGCGACTAACAACCCTAAGCTCCACCCTACCGACGGCCCACCTGATATCTCCTCAGGACCTCCTGTCGCAACCCTTCGTTCGCCGCCACCTCAAGCGGCTGCTGGACATCAGCGCCCGCAAAGTCGCCACCGCCGGGCAGCCGGGTGTGTGTGTGTGGGGGGGGGGGGGGGAGGGTGGTGCGATACAGGGAGGCAATCAAGTTGTAGGGAAGGGTCCAGCGGGGTAGGTCCGCACCATCCTCACCATTATCCTGTCCTGCTCTTTTTGGTGCTTGCTTCGCAGACCGCCCCTCGGCGATGCCCCCCAAGGTGAAGCCCAGCGAGGCCCGCTCCGCAGTCAAGCGACTGGAGCGAGCATGCGGCGGCAAGAAAAGACGCGGCGCTAATGCCACCACCGCCGCTGTTGACGACCTGGCGGGCGGCCCACGGCCTTTCTCTACCGGCGGTGCCGGCGCCCCCAACACCGCCGGTGTACGGCTCAACAGCCCACGCGGCGGCCCGGCGGCGGGGGGGCCTGCCGGCGGTGGTTCAGGTGGTGGGGCCGGCGGGGGCCCGCGCTCTAAGAGCGTGTTGCAATGGGACAGCGGCGCGCGGTACGAGGCGCGACGGCAGCAGCAGGTGGAGATGCGGTTCCGCGCCCGGGAGTTCGAACAGCGCATCACTCGGGAGCAGGTGAGCTGCGGCGGTGCACCTCCGCCCTTTGCACGACACCCGTGTCAGCACAATTCGCTTTATGGCACGTAGCATATTGTCACACGCGTGTCATGCCTGGGATCGTCACACATTCTGCACATCTGCTGTTGTGATCATGGTTATGGTGCAAGGTTGTCCTCCTCGTGGGCTGTACGGCAGGTACGGCAACACCGGCGCGAGCGGGATCCTGCGGTTCGGGCGCGCGAGGCGGAGCTGGAGGCGTTGCGTCAGGAGCTGCTCGCCCGGAGGGAGCGCAAGCAGGCGCAGGTGGGGTTGTTTTGGCCTGCGTGTTGCAGGGCGGCTATTTCCCGGGGCCCTATTTTCGGACGCTATATGTGCCTCTGTGATGTTTGCTGCCGCATCTTTCTTCCTGGCACGATTCTGGTCGGTAGCCTGCTTGGAACCCCAAGGTTTAGGGCTCCAGTTGATCGCCAATTGCTTTGTCATGGTGTACGCCGCACATGGAGTTGAGGACGGGAAACTCTGTGTGCAGATAGCACCGTAACCCCTTTCCACGTAACCACAGCGCGCATCGGCATGAAAAGGTGGTCTGCATGGGACATTCCCATCCCCACCCTGACTAAGCCGCACGTCCTTTTCCCAATCGCCCATCCTCACCGTTTGCTCCCTGCCGGGCTGGGCTGGGTTGCTCAGGTTGCAGAGCAGGAAATCCTAGGAGAGCGCCTTACAGACCCCAACCTGGTGCTCGGGGACGAGCTGGCGGCGTTCCGAACCCGCCACAGGCTGCGGCGCACCCGGGCAGGGCTCACATCACCTGGGGCGGCCGGAGACGCGGCGGGACAGCTCCTACCGGGACCTCTCTCCTCAGGTGCGTTGTTCATCGGTAGAGGCCGGCAGTGCACACGTCGGAGGTTGGCAGGTGGGGGGTTGCTGGGAGCAGCTGCTCATGTTGTAGGCGGTCTGCGTCGTCGCGGATAGCAGGTTGAATCGGGGAAGAGGTATGAGGCAAAGGTATGAAGCGGAGGAGAAGGTGTGATAAGCTGGCGTGTAGGGTGCGGACGCGGCTGCTGTACTGCGGAACGGGCCCTGGCAGCCTGTCCCGTGCCCAGGTGTGCATCACTCGTCCCTTTCCCCGCTACAGTCCTGGCCCCTTTGTCGTGGCCCTTGTGGTTATGTTGGGAGCTGGGGCTTGGGTCTGCGCTCTGCGGCCGGGTCCGTGCATGTGCCCCCTTGTTGCGCTGCAGGCCTGGACGGCGGCGACAGCGAGGAGGCGGACGGCCAGTACTACCAGGATGAGGAGGAACTGGATGTGGACATCACGGAGGAGTACGGCCTTGCGTACGGACATGACGAAGAGGATGACGAGCAGTACGATGAAGACGAGCAATACGATAGTTACGCAGCTGCCAGAACGAGGCCGGCTGGCGGCGCTGCGCAGGCCGGCGGTGACATCCCTGGCGGCGAGGGGGACGCGCACGCTGGCGACCGCGATGAAGCCGTGCCTGCCGGCAGGTCAGGCGGCCCCGGCACAGCTGCGGTCGTGGCGAATGTGCAGGCGGTTATGGCGACAGGGGCGGAGCTGCATCTTGTTTCGGATATTGGCCGGGAGCTTCTGGACCAGGCGCTGATTGACAGTCTGGCGGAGGAGGAGCGGCAGCGTGAAAGTGCATGTGGGTAATGCAAGGGGTGCGGGGCACGGATTGTCGGCTGGTGGATCGGCTCCGGGTGACGTTTAATGGGTCCGGGGTTGGGGTCCACAAGATAGATGGCCAGTCAGCCCTCGGCGCGCATTTGGTCCACTCACCTCCCCAATCGCCACACACGTGTGGACATCCTCATCGGTGACATGCTGCTCCTTCTCGTCCACATGGGATGTCCTCTTTATCGCCAGTGACCTTTGCCATGACGCAAAGCACACAAGTCGTTTTGTTGCTGAAAGGCCCCTGCTGGCTGGTTCCAAAATCTTGTCGGGGCCTTATCCCTGCCCCATACCCAAAGCAACGCTACTTTTCCCTCATCCTTCTTTGGGTCCTTGCCCCAAAACAACAAACTTCCCAATAACATAATCAACCAACACATCATCACTGCAGTACTCAACGGCTCCGCGGAGTGGCACGAAGCGATGACGTCACTGGCGGGCAGGGAGTTGTACGCCACAACCAGCTCTTCAGCGCGGGCGGCCAGTACGACCAGATCAACCACCTCGGCATTGCCGACAACCCCAACCGTGGTGGCGATGGTGGCAGATGAGCCGACATCAGGAGGGGTGGCAGGAAGGCCAGAAGCGATATCGAGTTCCGCCGACCCGGGGTCATGCCAGGGGGACAGCGCTGCTGAGGGCCCCAGCGTTGTAACACCTGGCGACGGCGGGCCTTCCGCCGCAGGTGAAGGCTTGGGGGAACAAGCTCACTTTGCGGCGCACACACAGCCGCTCCTGCAGCAGCACCTGAGGCAACCTGCCGAGGAGGAGGAGCAGCAGCAGCAGCAGCAGGCTCAGGTGGCTGAGCTACGGGTCGATCAGACACGCGGAGAGCTGCAACCACCGGACGAGGCGCATGGAGAGCAGCGAGCAGGTCAGACCTCACCCTCGCCACACACCGTTCAGCGGCAGCAAGTGGAGTCCGAGGAAGGCTCTTCACCAGCCGTGGAGGCGGAAGCGCCGGTAGAAGTAGACGGCACCCTGGATGCCAACGTCATGCTGGAGGCCTTAGATACGGCTGACGTCGCCATGGCCCGCACCTGGGGTACTGCCCAGCTAGCTGAGCTTGCAACGGGCATGGTGGAAGAAAGCGGCGACATCTGCGGCAACGGCGACGGTGGCAGCGGGGCGTCGGCGGTTATGCACACCACTAATGCTTCACTCCCCATGCAACCCGAGGCGCCACCGCCGGGTGTGATGCCGCTGCAGCGCGCCGCCACCGCAGTCCGCTCCATTGTCGAGGGTGCGCCGGGCGAATGTTTGCTGCACGGCATTGGCGCTGCTGACGGCATGCTAGGGTTCGGAAGCGGCGCTGGCGACGGAGGCGGCCGCAGGCCTGGCAGCGCTGGATCAGCGGTGGCGGCAGGTCCGCCGTCCCCGTCCCCACTATTGCCGCAGCCCAGCGGCACTGCGTTCGTGGCGCCGCTCCCTATAGAGCTCATTGTGCAGGAGCCCAGCGACGTTGGATCCTACCCAACGGCCGGGACCCCAGCTGTCGTACATGGCAGCTCCACGGCGCCACGAGGGCCGGCAGTGAATGCCGACCTTGCGGATCATGGCAAGTCAGATTTGGAAGTGATGGCAAGCGAGCCGTCGTCCAGCGCCACTGGTGACGACTACGAGGAGGACGATGACGACGATGACGAGGAGGACAGCGAGGAGGAGGAGGAGGAAGAAGAAGAGGAGGAGGAAGAAGAGGATGACGAGGACATGGAGAATGAAGACGACAGCGAGCAGGAGGAAAGTGAAGCAGGGGACGAAGAGGAGGACGAGGACGAAGAGGAGGTGGAGGAGGAAGCTGACCTCGCTGAGGAGATGGTGGAGGAGGAGTTTGCCGCTGGGGAAGTGCGACGGAACGAGGAGGAGGAGGTGGTGGCTGCCTCTGAGTGCCGGGAGGTGGCTGAAGGCGACCACTCTCACGCCATTCTATTGCCGGGTGATGAGACATCGTCGGCAGCGGCAATCCAGCCACAATCCGCTGCTCCGCTGCGTTCACTGGGCTTCACCCTGTCGCGGCCAGACCAATCCTCGCGGTTGAAAGCGTCAGAGGACGACAGCGACGAGGGCGCCAGCGATGGGGCCCAGGACGGCGGCAGCGGAGCCGCCGCCGCTGGCCCAGTCCACTTGCGTGATTCCATGCGGCTGCAGCTGGACAAGGCGGCCGCCTATGACCCACGGGACGGTTCGCAGTCCCGCCGGCGCTCCGTCAGTATGCGTGCATCATTGGGCAGCAGCGCCACGATGGAGCGGCGCACACGGCAGCAGCAGCTTCAGGTGCGTGCGCGGTCTGCACGGCAAGGGCGGGGCCCGCTGCCGGACCAGCAGGTGCTGGCCCGGTCGTTCCATGATCTAGAGCAGGAGTTGCGGGCGGTTTGGGACGAGAAGGACGAGGGCGCTATGCGGCGGGTCATGGACCGCATCTGGTCGCTGACGCTGCTGCAGCAAGGCGGCGAAGCCGAGGATGACGAGAAGGACGCCGGCGACGGCGAACGAGACGACGACGGTCCCGCTGCTGACGCGGCGGCGGAGGGACGGGAGCCCAGGGTTGAAATGCCTTCAGAGGCAGCGGTGCCGGCTGTTCCGCCACCGCCACAGGGCGCGCCGAGTCGCAGCAGTTCCTCGTTACGGACGGACACCGGCACCAGCAGCAGCCTGAGTTTTGGAGCCGCAGTAGAGGGCGGTATCTCCGCTGCTGCGTCGCTGACCCAGGCGCCGCCGCCGCCGCCACCGCTGCTGGATAGCCTGGCGGAGGAGCCGGTGGAGGCGGCGGACGGCAGTGGAGGGAGTCTTCGGGGGTTTACTGAGGAGCGGGGCCTCCTTGATACCGTCGCGGGTACCAGCGTGGCGGCGGATGACACAGAGGGGGATGAGACCTCTCCTGGCCCGGACCGCCGCCTGCTGCAACCCGTACTGGACATTCCCCGCCAGCTCCCACGTGGGCTGAATGCGCCGTATCGTTTTACCTCACCGCCCACCTCTCCGTCGTTGGTAGCGGCACCGCTGCCCGCGCCGCTACCCCCGCCGCTGTCGCTGTCACCGCCCGGCGGCGCGGAATTCAGCAGTCCGGACCGGCTGCGCCACCTTCGTCCTACCTCACAGCCGCAAGCCACCGTTGCCGGTGGCGGCAGTAGCTGCAGTGGTGGCAGCGCCGCAGCCGTGGCTATCTTCCGGCCATCTCTGGACCGGAGTCTCCCTGGCGAGGAGTCAGATCCATCAGGCCTCACGGGGGCGGGAGCGGCGCTATCTGCTACCGAGTCTACGCGACGTCGTCTGGGTCCACCGGATCCGCTGGTGGCTATATCCGCGATGGCTCCCGGAGCAGGTGGCGGCATACGCGGCTTGGCACCCCTGCGCACGACGCGCAACAGCAACAGCAGCTGCAGCGCCGCTGCGGCCACCGGGACTGCTGTCGACACGGAGCCCTGCACAACCGGCGCCTCGCCGCCGCGGCTGCTGCCGCAGCCACTGCCGCTCCATTCCCTGCAGCTGCAGGGCGCTTCGGCTGCGGTTCTGTACGGCGGCGGCACCCGCGTCAGCTTGGCACCGCTACGTCCGGACGTATGGCCCCGGGCGTCCAGTGCCGGGGGCCTGGGGGCCTCAGTTTCGGCGCCGTCGGCACTCGCTTTGGGATTGTTGTCGGGGGCGCCGGGGGCGCCTCCCTCGGCGCTATTGGCGGCGGCAGAGGTGCCGATGCCGGATGCCCGCCAGGGCATCTACCTGCAGCCAGGGTTGCGGGTGCCGTCGCCCCAGGGGGCCCCATCGGGAGACGGCAACGTGCTACTGCCGCCCGTCAATACTTCTGGTCTGTACCGCCGTCAGCAGGGTCCGGCAAGAGGCGGCAGCGCCGGCGGCGTGCCATCCGTCGCCATGGACAGCGCATCCGCTGGCGACGACGCCACCACGCCCCCAGCGGCCGGCCAACACGTCCACCAGGGCTTAGGTAGCTACAGCCACCAGTCCCTATCGCCCCACAACTCGCCACTACTCCCCATGGCTGACTCGTACGACCAGGCGCCGCTAAGCAGCGGCACGCCGCCGGCGATGCCGTACACAACGGCCCCACATCTCCGGTCGTTGTCGCATCGCGTCTTCCATGTCTCACAGTCGACCATAGGCGGCCCAACGGGTTACGGCTGCCTGGCAGGGCAGCCTGGGCCGCTGCAAGGTGTAGGTGTAGGTGGCTGCCGTCACCAGTCGCTTACCGGGATAGGCGTGGGAGGACCGCCGTTGTGTTGCGCATCGGGGACCGGGGGCTTCGGCGGCGGTTCCAACGAGGTTTACGAGGGCGACACGGGCCATCCAGGCAGCGATGCCGGCATTGTGAGTCGGCTGGGGATAACCAATCGCCACGCCGGCAACGCCGTCAGTTCGCCCCTCTTGCCGCGGCTGCAGAACAGCACACCGCCGACGGGGCTGCCGACGCCAAAATCGGTTGCAGGAGCTGGCACTGCGACGGCGGCCGCTGCCGCACTTGCAGCAGCGGCGGCGGGTACCGCCTGCAGTGCAGCTTCATCTGGTTCACCGCTGGGGGCCGGCCGGCGGCACACGGGCAGCAACTCCCAGCCGTCAAGCGCCCGTGTGTCACGGACGCCGTCGTACAACAATGCCCCCAACAGCTCCACATCAGTCACCTTTGGCGTCGGCACCGGCGGCGACGACGGCATAGGCGGCGACGGTTCCGAGGATCCCTGGGCCGCGACTGAGCTGGAGGAGGGGCTGCATGCCGGCAGCGGCGCTTGTTACTACGTCCCTTTGGACGAGAAGCCTTCCACGCCGCCAGCCCACTCCAACAGCAGCACGTCGCTGCCTCCGCTGCCTCCGAGTACGAGTCAGGGGCAGGGCCAGCTGCTTGGGGCCGCAATGAGTGCTTGTGGTGGAGGGGGTGCTCGGCCGACCTCTCCGGCTCCGTCTACGGCTGCGGCTACCATGGGGCCGTCTGGGCAGCGGGACGGCTTGGCGATAGCGCCGCCGCCGGCAGTGAGCGCTGACCTGGGAGGCCTGATGGCGGACATTCGGCGCTGGAAGCTGGAACGCGGCCGACATCGAGGGGGCCTCGGGCCGGGGCGGCTGAATACAGCGGCGGGCAGGGGGGCGCCTCCCCAGCAACAGGGTCTCGGTAGGAACAATCCCCCGTAGGAAGAGCTGAGGCTGGGTCCAGTAGTTCATCTATTTCTTCGACGTTAGCTTCCCCTCTACAGATGCGCATCATGATTCTCCACATCCAACCAGTACCTTCTCGGCACGGTGTACATTGATTGCGAAGTTGAAGAAATAGTTGAAATAGGTAAACTTAACAGTGTGTGTGGGGGTAATAAATGACGGCGACGGTCTTATATACTGTTTACTATTTTCGGCTTTGTATCGGAGTCAATGTGGCCTTGGATATCGGCGCGCGAACGTGCGAGGCGTGAAGGGGGGTGGTCGCAGCCTGACGATTGTTGTGCCGAGCTCGTACCGGCATGCCCCATGGGACTCTAGGCCAAATTCATGTATGGTGGATAGCGGGTAAAGGCGCTTAGGCCCACTGGGGTGTCTCTGACATGGGGGCGCTTGTGGGCCGCCGTGTTATCGCCAACTGCAGCCCCACTTGCGTCATCCCATTTGGCCGCGTGGCAGTGTATGCCACAACAGGCGACCCATGCTCGTAGCTATTTAGTTCTTGCGATTGCACGCGATTAAGGGTGCTGGGGCCAGGTTGGGGAGGGGAACGCAGGCTGTCGTCTTTTGTTTATGCCTCAGGAGGGCATGGGCCCCAGCGATGGGCCAGCGGGTCGACGTGGGTCCCCTAGCTTCAGAGCGGCGGAATAGTATATGTAGACCGGTGGTGTTGTGCTATTTAGGCTTGGGTATTGATTTACAGCCTCTGTTGTTTGAGTGGTCCTACTTGGTCCTGCTGCTGTTTTGGTCGAGGAAATTCTTGCGCTTACAGGACGAAACTACTGAGGCGGTGCAAGCGCCGCTGAAAAGCGCCGCTGGATGGTTTTGACTTCCGTACGTGTGAACCTTGTAATACACGGCGCTTGCTTGCGCACTTTCGCCCGCGATGGTCAGGTTGTAAATGGTTACACGCTTTCATCGCCGCCGCCACTCCCTCAGGATATAATCATAATGCCTGACGGAGAGCCCGGCCGTGCTACCGCGATGTGGGAAAGCAGGCCTTTACACGCCAAAGTATCCGCAACAACGCGTACGAACAGACCGCGGCCACGCTATGGGTACCGTTTTCGGGGTTGCCCCCGGTCTCTGGGAGAATCCAGGGCGTTGCCAGCCCCGGTCAACATGCAGGGATACACACGACCCGATGTATTTCCCCTGTGGTGGAAGGCTGGCAACTCGAAAATGTCGCGCACGAGAGGCGTACGGCAATGCCATGCTGGCGGAAATACTGCAGCATTAAGGCTGTTTCATGGCTGACATGTGTAAGCATTCTTCACTCGTTTAAAAGCACTGACGCACCAGTATCAGCGCGACATTCGCCTGCTGAGTTTTAAACAAGTTGGCTGCCTGCCGGGTTTTGCTTAAGCTGCTGAAGTAAGCTGAGAATTTTTGCAGGGCTTTTCCAGCCGACACAGAAAAACTTGTCCAGGGCTCTAACCAGGTCAGGGCAACGGTAGACGAGCAACGGTTGCTACTCCACAAAATAGGTTTGCGCATGCGTTTAAGGTTATAATATTATTTAGAGCATCACGTTCAAACAAGATTACAATCGCATAACAGCAAAGGTGGGCGGATTGCTGTCGCGTGTGCTTAAATGCCGTATAAGGAGCTGTACTCGGTCAAAGCAGAGATAGCACTCCTGTAATTACTGTCATAACAATGAATTATTGACGCGGATTGACTTACTTTTTAAGTAGACTGAGCATACGTGGTTGGGAAGACAAACGTATTTCAACTGAATTTTCATACCTGAAGCTCGCATGGCAGATTTGGCCGTTTTAAGGACAGCTAAGCAAGCTCTTGATGAAGGGCTTGTGAACCCGGACGACTATGACTTTATCAAGAAAGCATTCCTTCGCGCGCAGCAGATCAAGGCGGGGTTGGATGCCGGATTTATAAAGGAGGACGACTATGTGCAAGCTCGTGATTCTTTCCTTCACTCTCTCGACTTCGCACTCGTTGGAAACCCAGCGAGCGCAGGGCAACAGTCGAGGCCCGGCAGTCCTAAAGGCGCGCAAGTGCAAGCAGCAGCTCAGCCGCTTCCATCTATCGTTGCCCGTTTCCCACAGCCGTCAAGTACGCTTCCTCATAAGATTTCAACGCCACAGTTGCGCGAGTCTCCCACGGCGGCGCAAACCACAGGACCATCGGCGCCGCACCCTGGCCCCCCACCTTCTGGACTGGGGTCCCGAACAAACAGCGGCCAGCATATTCTTGGTGGCTCAGGCACAGTTCCCATTCCGACGGACCTACCGTCATCGCGCGGGCCCCGCACCGCTGCTATGGCGCCGAACAAGGTGCGCAGTTGGTCTCTGTCCTGGCCATGGATGCCCTGTCGTTTGAAGTTCTTCCGTCGCGCCATCTCGCGGCGGGTCTAAATTTTTACTAAGCTTGACAGAGTTTTCCGTGAACTGTACTCCCCTTTACATCACTCCGTTGGTACAGCTCCACCCTAACCAAGGTTTCATCTCGTGCACCACCGCACTAAATCTGCATGCGCCTTACTGTTATCTCCTGCCTTGCCAGACCTCCATGTCCGGCATCTGCGTCAACGAACAGTGTATTGCTATTTTTAACCACATCAAGACCAAGTCGGCTGTAAGTGTGTGTATGCAGCGCGCGGCAGGGACTTGCAGTGGAACGTTTCTGTACGGCTTACTGTCTGAGGTTTGCTGGGTCCATCGGACAGTGCTGGTTAAGTGGTCGTGGCTAGTACAGTGCGTAAACCCCATATCTCACCCTGGTTGATCTCATTCTCGCAGTACAAGTGGGTAACCTTCAAGGTTAATGATGCCGGAAATGAGGTAAGTGCCTTCCTCTGTTCGTTTTGGGTCCGAATGATTCGCGCCTCTACGGGTATATGATCCTATTATAGCCAGGTAAATTGTAGCTGACGTCCGGCCGGCACTCCTATTATCAGGTCGTCGTTGACCAGCTCGGAGGTGCCGACGCAACGTACGAGCAGTTTGTGAACATCCTTCCTGAGAACAACTGCAGATACGCTGGTGAGCGCATACTGGGTCCTCTTTCGTCACGTGCCTGGGCCTGGACCATGGACAATTGCCTGATTTCACGTGCCTGTTTGGCATAGCACAGACTATGCGTGCCCTTGTCCCGGTGGCCTATTGCTTGTTGAGCCGTTACGTTGTTGAGCCGTAACGTTTAGCATCAAGCGTTTTTCCCGGAAAGAAGTATGCGTTGCTGCAAATGCTGCGTCCATGTGCATGCTATGTTCATGTGTACTGTGTCGTTTGCTCCTCTGAATGTCTGATGATTCGCCGAAACTGCAGTCTATGACTACGCATACCAAAATGCTGACACGAACCAGACAATCAACAAGCTTGTCTTTGTTCATTGGTAAGTGATGTTAGAGGGCCTTGTTGACATGTGTTGGTCGCTCTTCCCACCGATACAGGCATGCTCGAGGCAGGGGTGTTATGAGAGGGGCTGGCCTACGAAGGCCTCGCTTTTACAAAGACAAAACGATGCGAAGGATAGAAACAACACCTCGGCAATAGCCAGGCACACTGAAACAAAGGAAAACATGTAAGCTTGCTGTAGGCAAGCACATGCCCGCATGCTAGCGAGCATGCTGATGTAACGAACCCATGTGGCTTTGTAATCCCCCAGGGCACCGGACAGCTCCACGACCAAGCACAAGATGATGTACGCGTCTACCAAGGACTTCCTGAAATCTTACTTGGATGGGCTTGGCGCCGAACTGCAAGCCACTGACACTAAAGAAGCCGGGGAAAGCGAAATGCGGGAACGCGTGCACCAGGCCATAACGCGAAAATGAGCTAGATGTACTGCGTCGTGCCGACCACCGTTGTACGTTTTGCCAACCATAGGTGCACATTCACGGCCGAAAAGCATTGACTGCTACAAGGTGTGATACCCGTAGGGATGTTTGCCTATAACTGCTGTAATGGCAGTTCTCTGTGGCTCATGCAGGGAGGTCCCTTGCAGCGGCCTCGCCGGTTTTAGGCCGCTTGGTATTAGGTAATGGGCAACAACACGCCTGAAGGCATGCCTAGGAAACGTATCTTAAACTGCAACGCATCGAATGTCGTAGTGGTGAGAAACTTAACCGATGGCTAGACTAGGAGTACGGCATGGACATGACGGGCCGTGGTATTTAGAGAGCTCAATAGGGTGGGCTGGGTTTGCTGTTTGGTGCGGCATTGCATATGCGCTTACGGCAGCGCGTCGCTCCTCACAAGCGTTGCGGACCACTTTGCCACGGTGCTGTTGGCTACCGTAGGCGTGGAATAGTTACTGTATGGGTTCGCGAAGAGGGAAGATACTGATTTTGCCTGCTGCCTGACTATTACTTTCGAGCGCGCGCTCGTCCATTGAGGGCACAGTACTGTCAGGACATGGAGGCAACTCTCCGTAACGTGAGTGGTTTTAGCGACTCTTCACAGTAGCCACCGTGCTCTGCGTTTCCGGTGGCACTTCCCCGTACGACGACTTATGTGTATGGGCACGCACAGAGCACTTACGAAGTCTTGGGCGCGAAAGAATGTCGGACAGTGTCCTGGGACAGTCCCCTTAGTCGTTAGCTTCGCGTATAATCTTTTTGTTAATTTTCCATTTTCTGGAGATTCCCACTGTTTTGTGGTGAATGACGGGTGTTAGATCCCGCCTGATAGATTGGCGGTGACTGAAGTCGAGGGCCGCTTCACAAACGCCTCGTGCACTTTGTGAAAAGCGAAAATATACTGCGGGGTTGAGACGTTGCTGTCTAGTGCAAAGCATTACAACATTGTTACTATTGATTCTGTGGAAAGCGATGAACAGGGGGTCGGCATCGCACCCATCGTGTGACGGATTAGGCAGCTTTTACACACGCTGGTATGTACGCTGGTGTAACCCCTGACCTGGACGCCTTATCAGGAATATGCGGTCCTGTAAGACAAGCTACGCCACCATACCGCTTGCCTACGAATCGTATCATCTCTTGGATCGCGTCATGCGTGTTAGGTTCAATTCTCCGGCAGCTGAACCCTACTTATTAAGCCTCATACATGCTGGTCTTCCCCAACCGCCATCTAGTAATGATGCATGGGTACTACATGATTTATTCACGTACAGTGCCCTAGGGGCGCGTTAACCATTGGGCATCTGCTATGGTCCAGGGGCCTCCCAAAACCAAGGCCCACATGTGACCTGAGCGTTCACGACGTTGTGCAGGCTCTTCCCTTCACAAGGGGGTTGTTGATCTTGCCTACTCAAGACTAAGCCGCTAAACCAAATGCCCTATTCACGTCCAAGACATTTATCCTGGTTATTGCGTGCTCAGTCGATGGTCATACGCCCGCAATGGCAGCAATAGCAGGATGATGATGCACTGGCTTTGACACTGTGGACCTACTCGGCATGCACAAGCACACTCACGCTTTTCCAGCGCTCTACCTGTACATTCTCAACTGACCGATATACGCAACGTCATACAAGCGTTTCCGCTCCGGCACCTGCTTTTCAAGTGCATGTTACGTGGCGGGGATGATCGCCATTTTGCTGCCCGACTGTGGGCCCCCGGTCTATGGTAAAATGGCTCCTCAAACTGGTCCATACCTTAGCCGTTGCTCATTTGCCAACAGCCCGGCCCCTCTTTACCCGCAATTTACTACTATGGGCACATGTACCCTCTGGCTGTCCCCAAGTGCCGCCATGTACGGGAAATCCTCGAATTCAGTGCATTAGCGCGGCATGCGAAAACTTTCAAAACTACTCATTCATGTGCTTTCCGCCTGACGTTGTAGGTGCGACCAAGAAGCTGTCGTAACCTTCGAGCGCCGCATCGTACGCTTCCAAGGGCACGCACCGCCAATCCGCAAAGGGTGAGTCAGACGACCGAGGTGTGGAGGGCAGCTCCAGCTGCAGCGGCGAGACCCGACCAGCCACCTGCTGCTCAAGTTGCAGTGAAGTTGGCGGCACAGCCGCCATTTCCGTTCCAGAGATAGGCTGTGACCCCGCAGCTGCTTTGAGCAGGTTTGTATCTGCCGTAGCCCTGCTGTCCTCTCTCCCTTCCGCCTCCTCTTTCATACCCTCAGCAGCCCTCTCTGCCTCACTGACCCTTGCCTCGTGTTCGACTGGACCTGGCAGCGAGCTGCAGGAGCTACAGGCGCCATGGACCGTCACCATCTTGCACCCTGCGACCTGAGCTGCTGCGTCCTGATCGCTCTGGCCTTGTGTCAGGTCGCTAGATGTGCCAGAAAGGACCGTGACCACCTCAACCTCCTCGGCGTGCTTCGTTGCCTTCATCCCCTCGTACTGCTCTGGCGCCAGGCTACCGGATTCGCCGCTGTCATTGGCCATTATCACCTCCTCCTCCGCGACTTTCGCTGCTACCTCCTGTTCGCTCTGATCTGTTAATAGTTCGCTGCCGGTGCCGGCAGCAGGGGCCGTGACCACTTCCTCCCCATCTGCCGCCTCCTCTCCGCGGGGTATTTGCTCCAGGCGGCCAGAGCCGCCACGTGCCATTACGTCACCGGCACTGGCACCAGTCACTGCCTTCAGCCTGCGCTGTGACTGCCTAGAGCCGGCCACCCCGCTGTCGGCAGTATCCTCGAGCTGCCGTACACCACAGCTGCGCACAGCCGCCGTGGACGTCAAGCCATCGGAGTCAGATGTGTTCATAGCGCTTGGCATCTGGGCCACTACGCTGGAGGTGCTGGGGGAAGGCAGCGTCTCCGGCAACCCAAAGGTCGGGCTGCCAGTGGCGCTGGCTGCATCTGGGAGGGCGATTCCGTGAAACATTCGAGCGGTCGCTGGGGCTTTGGCGACGTCATTAGGAACCGGTAGCCCTGCTGGCTGCTGCGGTGCCTTCCCGGCTATGGTGCTTATGATGCGGGAGGCGCCCGAGGTAAGGGAGCGCAGGACTGCTATCTGGGCGTAGCTGCCCATCACCTGCGACGACCGTCCTCCGGCGCTGAGCGCTGACGGCCGGCCTACCGGCGAACGAGCGGGACTCTCAACACTGGTAGTTTCTGCTGTCAACGACGTCCTGCCGCCGCCGCCGCCAGCGCTCGTTGCCCTGGACATGATCGGCATTGCGTAATGCGGCAGAGCCACAGCACGTGCGCTACTGGCCTGACCGTAAACTTGGAGCAATTCCAGATACCCCGCGGGGCCACGTGCCGACTCTGACGACTGCTCTTCAAAGCCGCCGCCGGAAGGACTGGTGCCGACTAAAGGACGCTGCAAAGCTGCAACCTTCGACGTGCGCTGCTCGTACCTGCGTAGAATGCTGGGTGAGCTAACGATGCTAGAGCTAGAAGAAATCGTAGCAGCGGCAGCGACTGGAGGAGCCTGTGATGCTGATAATGTTTCTGCAATGGTGTCGAGAGGGGCCCGCTCCGGAGCAGCCGTCACCATGTCCGCCATCTCCTCTTCGGTGGCCTCTGGGACGTGGTTGCCGCCAGTGCTGCCCCTGCCACTACCGCAGCCTAACAACGACCGGCGGTCCTTTTCCAGTCCCGACGCTTGCTGGAAAAGCTCCGTCAGGCTGACCGACGCAATCCGCGGCTTGTTTGTGACTGAGTCGTCCCCGCCGAGCAAGCCATCATCCTCGGCGAGCCCCTCATGTGACCGCCTGGTCACTGGCGTCGTCCTCTCAGATCCCTCGGCGGATTGAGGCGGTGAACACATGGGCTCTGCGGCCGTGGCGGCTGCAGGTGACGCCGTTTGAAGGCCACCTCCCGTGGTGGCGCCGCGACAGGCAGCACAGTCGCTGTCCCGATCCAGTTGCTGCCGCTGTTGCTGTTGGCTGCCTGGGAAGCTTTTCACATGCCCAAAGACGGCTGGCGAACCACGGCCTGCATCCAACCGATTCCCAGATGAGGCCGCCTGCAGTGCGCCACCAGCCGACATGGCTAGGCTGTGGATATTGTAACGCGATAACAGGTCCGAGATGTTCAGGGAGCTGGTGACGGGCGCAGCGGCGTTGGGTTTCTTGGGGGCGCCAGCGGTGCTTGCTACTAACATTGCACCCTTGGGACCGCTGGATGATGTCAGCAACGCGGAACGTAACGCCGTGGCATCATCACCGTCAAGGGCCTTCTGGGAGGTGCGCACGTTGGCGTTTCCACTGCTCGGCGTCTTAGACAGCATCGGGCTCTTGGTAACGGCAATCATAAGCGGTGTAGGCGCCGACGGTGCAGACGGACGCAGTCGAGGCGGGCTGCCGCCAGCGCCGCCACCAGTGCCGGGGCCGTGAAAGGTGGTAGCTCCGAAGCCTAGTGGTACTGACGACGATGACGGTGCACCGGGTGTGCTCATAGGAGGCTTCTTGTACGGTGGCGCCCGCGTAAAGGTAGGGTCATAGCAGCTGGAGCGAGGAGAGGTGGTGGCGCCAGAAGTGCTGCCGGCAAAGCCGAACCCGCTGAATGCAAGCGCACGGCCACCGTGGCGCCATACGGGCTGGCCATAGGTTCCGGCGCCGTCGCTCTTGCGGCCGTTAGGCGAAACCGGTGCTAACGGCTGATTGCCATAAACGTACGTGAATGACATTGTCGGTGGGATGGCGTTCTGCGCCTGCATTTGTCTCCTGCGTGCAGCTGTTGGCGAACGATTTTTAACGCGCCGGCGGCGGCGGCCGGCACCTGCCGCCACCGCGGCAGCCTTCATTAACGTCGCCTGCACGCCAACACCTGTAGCGCCGCCTCGCGTGCCTCCGTCGCTGCTGCGTCCTCCACGCGATGGGTTGCCACCGCCGCCGCCGCCGCTGTGGAGCCCGGCACCCCCCACACGGCCCCCGGCGGTGGACTTGCGCCGCCGAAGCTGGCCCAACCGCGCCTTAGCCACCACTGGCGGCATCGGCAGGATCGCGCCGCCATCCGACAATCCAATGCTAGTGCCATCTTGCTGGATTGTGCGACCTGCTGCCAGGTCCTCCGCCACGATAGCGGCCTGGATCCGCTCGAGCATCTCTTCGAGGGGCATAGCCGCGAGCTTCCGCGCGTCCAGCTGCGACAATGCACCGCCGCCAAAGCTCGCGTGCGTTGCGCGGCTGCGCTTGCGGCTGCTGCGTGGCGCCTGTTGTATGCTGGACGTAATTGACGCATTCAGCCCAGACAACCGTAGTCCAGGAACGGCGGTTGCGCCATCAGGCGTGCCTTTCCCGGAGTTGGGCGCACCTGCATCACCACTGACCAGATGCTGCATGACCAGGCCCTGGAGATTCCCATGCTGATTGGAGCCCGGTGGCGTCTGTGTCTGCGTCGACGGGCCGGGGTCCAATCCGGAACTACACTGCTGCCGTTGCGGTGGCGAGGGTGTATCCGTCGCCGATGCACCACAGCTGCTCAACTCCGGGGGCTCCAGGAAAGCATGGCGGGCTGCACCATTGCTGCTCCTGTCGTCACCATTGCGCCGGCCGCCTCCGCTTGTGCCTACGGCAGCGGCCGCATCCATGGACACATGCGGTGGCTGGCGGGGACCGCGTGGCGCTGAGCAGCCGGTTGCCGTCAAGGCGGAGACAGCCCGTGGCCGGGAAGTTGGCACGGCTGAAGAGAAAGAGGTGGTGGCAACGGCAGCGGTGGAGGCGCGGAAGTCAACGCTGCCGCGGAGCACCGAGTCGCCGTCCTCATAGCGCAGGTGGTGTTGATCCACAGGACCGCGGGGTTTGCGGGTGGCGCTGGCCAGCGCGTCGGGGCTGCCGAAGCCCGACAACGCCGCGCTCTTGGATTTCAAAGCCTGGACTGGCGCCGGCGATGTGGCTTGTGGGTTTCCCTGCTGCTGTCCATCGCGATTAACGGCGGACGCATGCGACGTACCGTCAGACACGCCTCCCGCCAGTGGTGATCGCTGCTGCTGAGCACTTTGAAGGATGCCCTTTGGGCTGCCACGCGCACCAGAATTGGTGGCACGGTTGGCAGGGCTGCCGCCTGACGGCGTCCCTCCTGCGGACGCCGTAGGCTCTAGCCGCGCCAGCTCGGCCTCCAGGAGCATTAGTAGTCGGCTGTCGGCACCCACGTGTGCTGCTGCCGATGTCGGAGACATGCACAACGCAGCTGCAACAGCCGCGACAGTTGCCGTCGGTGCAGGAGGGATGATGGTTGCGTCGTCGGTCTGCAATGATATGCCGATCTGTTGCGGCTCCGCGGCCTCAAGAGCATCCAATTTCGGCCCCAGTGGTGGCGTCGCCGGCGGCAGCAATTGTGCAACTGCAGCCTCCACTGGCCCAGTGGCTTCGGATTTAGGCCGCGCCGGCTGCGCGTCGCTGGGAGCAGCGACGGGTTCTGCCGCGGGCCACCCCCTGGCCCGCGCTGACGGAGGCGGCGGCGGTGGTTGCGATCTGCTGCTGATCTTGACATTCTCAGAGCCGCTCGCTTTCTTCCCAAAGCAAGCAAACAGGCCGCCAAAGAATCCGCCGCCACGCCTAGGGGTTGTCTTTGGCTGGTCCGGGGTATGTGCTGCATCGCCAAACGCAGCGCCTGCTATCCCTGGCTCCTCTGTTTCTACCTCCTTCTGCAGCGGCTGCACCAGTGGTTGCTGTAGGTCGGTTGGCGTCTTGGAGTCTGAAATCGCTGAGGTGGAGCCCCGCTCTGTTATGGTCTCTGGAAGTACGAGGCTGGCGGCAACGTTGAAACGCCCAGGGCTGTTGTGACCGAAAGGAGTCACGCGCGCAGGCCCGGACGCCGAAGACGAGGACAGCCTGTCCGCCTTCGCGCAATCGGGCCCCGATGGGCAGACGTCCTCAGCCTTGGCCGCGGCATTGTCCTGGTCAACAAGTGCGTCACCCCGGTCGTCCGTGCTGTTCGCCGCAGCTGTGGCGGTGGCTTTGCCGGGGCCGCCGCCTTGGGTTTTGCGGCCGAGGGCAGCCGCAAAAGTTGGCGACAGCGACGCCTGCAGCCCTTGTAGGGGCTCCTGCTCGTTGTGCTGCTGCAGCGAAGAGGTTTGGTCATTGCTGTTGGTGATGTTGATGTTCTGGTGCACCTTTGACGCGCCTGCGGGCAGGCGCGAGGCAGGAAAGCGAACAGCGGCAGGAGCGGGCGTGAACAGCGGCAGTTGTTACGCGAAGCGTGCAATCTGCCACGTCCGCACCGAGATGGGAAAAAGCCGGGCAGCTGTCTAGCGGATGCAGCATCTCAAAAGGCAGCAGTATGTAAACGAGATCTTTTCAGGTTGCGTAGCAGAGACTTATTTCGCACGCGCGAGGCACGGCTCACTTTGCAGTTCGGCGTAGGTCATGGGCCGCCGCGAATCGTCTTTCGGGGACTTAAGGAGCTTAGAGGACATGCTACCTGCGGCGTGTGAACGACACAGCCGCTTGACGAGGGTGCGACTGCCGGGGGACGCGGGCGCGGTGCCGGCGCCGATGGTGGTGCCGCCACTGGCGGCCACAGCGGCCGCCGCTGCCGTGGCGGACTGCTGGATGTTAATGGCGCTGAGGCTGCCGAGCGGCCGGCGAGCAGGCGAACTATCGCTGGGACACTGCAGCAGGCGGCTGGTGCGAGCTGCGGGGACGGAGGAGCAGGTATGGTGTTGCTAATCCAGCGCTGAGCTGGTTGAAAAGGGACGAACGAAAGGGCGCTAGGAGAGGGATTGGCGGCCGCACCTTTTAAGCCATTCGGAAAGCCGTGTGCTGTTTATACGTCTTTATCGGCTTCCCACCTTTCCCGCCTTCCACAGGACTAGACACGCGGTTAAGGAGGTCTTAGCCTAAAATGGGGAGAGGCTGGGACTTACCTTGCAGAGACTCCTCGCCAGGATGCGCCTTCGCGTCCGCCCCCAGCTCGCCGCTCGTGAGAAACGAGTTCTCCGAAGGCATGGACAAACCGAACTGTGGGCCCGGCTGCTGGGGCTGTGTCGGCGGGCGCAGCAGCTCCTGCAGCTGCGGTGGTAGCGAATTGAAGTGCTCCGCATGAGTCGACTGCGAGGTCGGTGTCTTGACCTTGAGGGCGGCCGCACCACCCGTGCCTTCCATCCAGCAGCTAGGGGCCGCGCCGGTGCCAAACTGAGCCTGAGCTTGGGCCTCAAGTTGCGTGGGCATGTCATGACACGGCTTAGAGGACTGCAGCCATGGCTGCGAATGCGGGTACCGTTGTTGCTGATGATGATATGCTAGCGGCGGTGACTGCGAGTATGCTCTTGAGTTGCGGGGCCTGCAGCCCTCGTGGCCACCATTGGCGGCCATGGGAACCGCTTCCGCGCCTCCCATGGCTGCGGCATACGGCCCACTGCCAAGCGCTTGTTGCTGGTGATACTGCTGTCGCAAGGCCTGCGCACGCTGATGATGATGCTGCGTCAGCGATGCCGTTTTGACGCTATCTCCGGCCACGGTGTGAGGGGAAGCCGAGGCGGAAATCCTCGCTGTGGGTCCGAGCGGGGAACGAGCCAGCGCCGACGCGGGCGTCTTTCCGGGGTTGACGGACGAGGGGCCCATATACTCCAGGGATGGTGATGGACAGGAGGAAGAGCAGTTACCCATGATGGATTCCAGGAGCGCCCTGGCGGTGGCGTCCAGGTCGGGCAATGCGGCATCCATGGCAAGCGCCGAGATGACAGCGGATGTGGTGTTGCCAACGGGTGTTCCCCTGCGGTGGATGGGTAGGGCGACAGCATTAGCGTGAGATGCAAATGTGGGGAATCGCGGGTACATGTTTTTTGTGCATAGGCTTAGGATCGCTTGTCCGCAAGCAACGGCGGGATCATGTACTTGTTCAGCGTGCAACGATGTATGTGTCCATGTGTGCCACTGGCTATGATACACGAACGTCGCGGGTACGGCAAGAGTACCCGGTGGGCTGTACTGGTTCAAGAATGAAGAACTGCCGAATAGGAAGGTCATAGCTGGCACTTTCACTTGTTGTCGTTCGGCAAACTCACTTTATGGGGGAAGGCTTAGCGCTGACAGCTTTCGTTGCCTGATGCTGGGGCTGCTGACGCCGTTGCTGCGCCCTGCGCTGCCGAGACGGCGATACTGAAGCGGATGCTCGCATTCCTAAAGTGGAGGACTTGGCCAAGGATGGCGTGAATGGAACTGCCTGCGCGGAAGTGCCCGCCGCTGTGTAGACGGGGCGGTTCATGTGTCGGTTCGCATAGCTAACGCTATGCGGCCTAGATGGCGATTTGGCTCCGGAAGATGTTTTTCTGTCTGCCCGACATGGACTGACGAAAGGATCCGCCTGCGCTGCGACGCGCTCATGTGAGCTCGGTCCCTGAACACTGCGTCGTAAGGAATTGGGGGCCTTCGGAGGCTGCGGAGAAGCGCGCGATGAACCTGCCGCAAGCATATAGCGGCTTGAAACTTCCCAATGATCTGCGTAAAATACCGAACGTAAGGGTTATAGGCGTTGCGTCTGTGACGTGCGGATTTCTAGGGCCCCGATGACCAGGGCACCCACCGGTGCTACTTATCCCAGAGCCATTGTCATAATCTGTGAACAGGCGATGGAAAGCAATATGAAGCCGCTCGGCGCCCTTGGGACGGCCCTGCTGCGCCGCTTCGCTGACCCTCATTTTGCTGTCGCCGCAACTGGCAACGAACTGAGCGACGACTGAACTCGCTCTGCATCATAATTGTGACGAAGGGTTCAACGTTATACACATGTTATAAAATAGAACTTTTGTAAACCCGAACTATCACTAATCAGGGCTTGGGCTAGCTCATCTTCGTGAGCTACAGGTTGACCCAGCAGGAAGGCGATAAGATGCAGTCATTTGCCTTGCGATAAAGGAATATATTGCGTAAATTTCAACTATTCCAGCTCCAGCTTGATGGTCAGGAACTCACCGTCACTACTTCATAACTTGGGAATTGCAAGGGTCAACACCTCTGTGCAAACATGGGCGCGGTGACATCGTAGCTAGATTTGAAAACGTCGTTTGTTATGACCGTATGCATATGTGCCGCAGAGCTGTTTGCGAAGCTGAGGAGTCGAGTTTTGATGTCGTACTGGCTCTGGAGCGCAGCTTAACGCCCATCTGCCCAGCTTCGCTATTGTAAGGATATACCCACGGACGGTATCTGATTATGCGTGAACCTAGCTGAGGTTGCATTTGGCTTTGCAATTAACCCCCAAGACCTCAACTGCACATGCAAAATTATGACGGCGGTTAAGGTACTTTTTTCGGGGGCTGTTGAAGCTGACCTTCCTGGATTGTTTAAGAAAGTTGAAACTGCGAACAAGAAGAATGGTCCTTTCGAGGCGCTCCTCTGTACCGGGCAGTTTTTCGGTAGGTTGTCTACTTACGCAGTGGTGGGGGAACACCTGTATTCGGTATAAGGTTGATCGAGGCTTGCACGTTACGCCGCCGGAATGTCCGGTGTCTAATGGCACTTTTGCGTGCCCGGAACAGGTCCAGGTGATGACGCCGCAGAGCCTAATGATGCACTGGTTGCGTACGTAACCGGAGAGGGAAGCATCCCCGTACCCACCTACTTCATCGGGGGCTTTGGTACGTAGCGTGCGTCCGGTGGTCGCACCGTGCCAGGACACACCCACTTGCAAACACCAAAACTACAACCCCAAAACCCACATCAGTTGATTTCAACGGTTGTAGCACCAGATCAAGGAATTTCATTCGACAAATAAACATTGAACGATGAACGGGGCAGGATGCGACAGAGTATATGCGTCGGGAAGTGTCCCCGTGGAAGTGTCCCCGTACAACACTGCAGTCAGATCACATGCACGTTTATTGGAGAGAGCTGTGACTGCTGCCGACACCGATCCCCCCTCGAACTGTCACTCCCCACATCGCTGCGGTGCTGTGCCCTGCCCCTTACTAAGCCCTATGCTGACCCTCATTCGCGCTACCCGCCCACCCTTCCCCGTGCCCTGCCCGCATCAGGCGCGGGCAGTTCAGCAATCCTCACGGCTTTGCCCGCTTCCAAAGCACCTCTGAAGTATTTGGGCCGCTCAGGCGTGGTGGGTGGCGATGCGTGTCCCATTCGCACGCAGACGCTTCGGTTGGCTGGATGGGAGCCTAGCATGTGGCTGCGGCTGATAGGCTGGATGTTTGCTGGGGAGGGCTACGGAGTTTTTTGGAGGGGACGCTGCAGCACTTGCATATCTTGGGGGCTGCGGATTTGCGGTGCTTGGCAATACACGGTTTATATGGGTTTATTTTGCAGATTGGGCCAGCAGCGGTAGGCCGCGCCAGGACAGGCCTGTAGCTGCGTGGAATGCAATGCAGGGTAGGTGTAGTGTTTAAGGATAGGGCGTATGGGGTGAGAGGCTAGTCTTCACTGCCCGTCACGTCCTCCACCCCCATTATCCTGACCAGGTGGCTCCAAACGACTCCCACATCGCTGTCCTGCGCTGCACCCTTTTCACCCATTGTAACGGTAGCCCGAGGCGGTGCTACTTGCGGCTCTCGAGCATCCGCGTCTCTCCATCCACTCAGCAGTTGCTTGCAACCATGTCTGCTTCCTTCTCCGCGCTCCATTTGCCTCCTGGCCCCCTACCCTTGTCCTCAGACCAACATCAAGGGCCTCAATGTGGCTTTCCTGGACGGGGTCTACAACCACCCCGTGTATACCGGTAAGGTGCAGCCGTCCGCGGACACCGCCTCGTGCCCGTACTACACGCCGGATGACGTGGCACTACTCAAGGTACGGATGCACGGCACACACGGCGGGGAAGGGAGCTGGGAGAGCAGAGTTTGGGACGTCTGCTACACTCTCCGCTTTCTCGCCCGCCTTCATGGCTACCGGAGGAAGGGTTACCCTCCTAGGACTCTACCGCGCAAGTAGGGGGGAGGGGCACATGCTGCACGTAGCATGGGGCGCGTGCACATGGCTGACCGCGCCAGCGACCGCAGGACACAATGTCGCGCCGAAAGAGAGAATATTGCCATATAGCCATGGCAATGGCAATGGGATACAGTGTGAGGGCAGATACAAATCCGTGGGAACCAGTCCGTCAGGAACTGGCGGCTCGGCAAGCGGGTTGGATTTGCAGCACTTCTCCCGGATTGCGGGGATCGGTCGGGATGGGGGGAGGCGCCAGCCGTGGCGGGGACGCCGCGCACAGGGCGAGCACTCCTGGAGTGCATACGCCTTCAGGGCCGATTGCTGGGGATCGAGCGGGCAAGCGCCCTCACTCGCGTGTACCCAAGCACGCGCAACTTTGAACGCTGCGCGGCACGCAAGGCTAGGGTAGCTGCGTTCCCTCAGCTATTATCCTCCTTATGGATGGCCATCGGCCCGATGCGGCGTATGGGGCGACTGGGCATCCCAAGCAAGTTGTGCAAACCGTAATTGCGCAAACATTAAAATGCTGTAGTACGCCCCATCCCTCCGCTCACCACCAGGCCCAGCTTCAGGCCCTCGAAGGGGAGGTCGACGTGTTGCTCACTTGCGAGTGGCCGCGGGGCCTTACCACCGGCATCCAGGGACCCTTGCCGGAAGGTGGGTGGGTGCGGGTGCGGTTATTACGGGTGCGGATGCACAGAGGCGTAGAGGTATGGGATGTGCTTGCTTTCATTCTTTGTTTTTTTTTTTGCAAGTGCCCCGGAGCTTTTGTGAGTGGGCTGTGGTAGTACCGAGCTGTTGACCGGGCCGGTGCGGGCGACACTATCAATACCCGCAGTAGGAGCAGATAGGGTGCTCAAATCTGCGTCGTTCCCCTATATGCACATCCCCTCACACACATACACACAACACACACATACACACAACACACACATACACAGGCTACCGTCCGGGGAACTCCGGCTCCAATGTGGTTTCGGAGCTAGTGGCGCTGGCTCGCCCCCGCTACCACATCGCCGGAGGTGAGGCGCTCCACTACGCGCGGCCGCCCTTCTCCCACCGTGACCTGGGTGCCGGCGTCCGCGTGACTCGCTTTGTGGGTCTGGCCCCAATGGGCCACCCCGCCAAGGCCAAGTCGCTTCACGCGCTTGGCCTGGTGCCGGCGGCCGCCATGGAGCCGGAGGCGCTGTGTGTGGTACCTGAGGGCTGCACGACCTCGCCCTTTGAGCTGCGGCAGGCTAAGCGGGAGCAGGAGGAGATGGTGGGTATGGATTCCCGGGGAATGCAGAGAGCTCAGGTACAGTATAAGACCAAAGAAATAAAAAAATAAAAAATAGGAATTTGACGTTAAGAAATAAAATAATAAAAATAGGAATTTGACGTTAAGAAAGGGTCAGCAGATCCAACCGAACTCAACGGATGTGGGGGTGGGGGGAGAATGGGGCGCGGTGCCGGCGGCAGGATGCGGCGCAAAGTGGCATCACGGCTGCGTCGCGATAGTGGCGAAGGTATAACAAAAGGCCATGTACAAAGCCGCAGAGGCTACCGGGTGAGTCGAGGGAACTGTCGGGGAGATACTGTTGGATGTGGGTGCTCGGATATAGCGCCCTCCCTGACCGCTGTTGCGTCGCACACCTCGTTGCTGCTGGTTGCTGGTGCTTGCCCATTCCTCTCAGAATGCGGGCGGTGAGTTCAGCCGGTGGCAGCAGCCCGGTGGCGGCTCAGCGGCCAAGCGGCAGCGGCGCGAGGCAGCCAACACGCCGCAGCCCATCGCCGGCCGCCCGGACGTACCTAGGGACCCCTGGAAGACGGTGGTGGTCAAGAATGTGCCCTGGGCAGCGGGCGAGGAAGAGATCGCAGGGTTCTTTGCGCAGGCGGGACAGGTGGGTGTGCTTGAGGGCATGCCCGAGCTAGCGCCAACATGTGTGCGATGTTTGTATGTATACCAGGTTTAAGGCCATTCACCGCGTGGGAGACCGCATCTGTGTGTGTATGTGCGACAGGGAAAGAGAGGGAGGAAAGAACGTATCGCCGGCTGACTGGGACTTGTACAGGTAGTATTGCGTACTTGCGGGTGCTTCACTCCTAGTTGTCGCGTCTCACCGGGCAGCTGAATCAATCAACCAATCAATCAATCCCTGGCTGGGCTCCAGCTTCGGCCCGCCGCATCTCAGCCCCTAACTGCCGCCTCCACGCCCGTTCATCCCACGCTAGGTTGTCAACGTGTGGCGGGGCACCAATAACCGTGACGGCCGGGTCCAGGCCTTCACACACGTGCAGTTCGAGACCCGTGAGGGGGCGGAGCGGGCGCTGCAGCTGCACAACTGCGACTTCAACGGCCGACAGGTGTTCGTGGAGCCCTCCACAGCGGGTGCGGAGCCCTGGAAGGGGCCAGGGGGTTTGGAATGTATGCATGGGTGGGTTGGATGCGGGGACACGGATGGAGACACGTGGACGGTTGGAGGCCCTCCGCTGTGTGGGGGTTGCTTCTGCAGCTGTGCAGGCCCCCCGGTGTGCTTCTTGACGAGGGTAACGGATAAGCATATTGGTGGTGGGCAACTGCCGCAAGCCTACAAGTGCTCCCGTGTACCAATATTGGGGCAGCTAGTATGTGGTGATAAAACTCGCAAGACGCTAAAGTGCTCGAGCGGCACCCAGGGTGGATGATGGTGGCGCACCTCCCCCCCAAGGGAGCATGTCCTCGTTCTCACGGGGCCGACGGGGGCCCTTGAGCTTCCCACGTTGTTCACCACCCAGCAGCCCGACGAACTTAAAGATGTATCCCTCCTGCTTCCGCGCCTTTGGTTAGAAACTGACTCCTTAGCACCGATTTCATTGCCTGAGCCCTGCCTGCTGCCGCCTCTTCACACTCCACTATGCCATGATGGCGGAACCCCCGGCTGCTTGCTGTGGCGGACACCTTCCTAACGCGGTGTGTTAACTCCAGGCACCGCGGGCTCAGGCCGACGCGGTCCGGGGGCTGCGGCGGGCGGTAGCGGTGACGGCGGTGGTGGTGGTGAGGGCAAGCCGGTGGAAGGCTGTTGGTTCTGTCTGGGCTCAGCATCCGCAGACACGGAATTGGTGGCTAGTGTGGGGGAGGAGGTGAGTCGGTGCGCATGGGTAGATGGGTGTGTGGGTCTCCATCGCTAATGCACTTGGTTTTAGCGACGCAGTGTTGCCGCTGCTGTTGCTGCTGCAATAGCAGACCCAGGTCCTAGGTCTTCGCAGATTTGCTACATTTGCCGGCAAGCTAGCCCCATGTCCCATCATGTGCTACACGGGAACCCTCTCTTCAGGTGTATCTGGCGGTCGACAAGGGCCCCATCACTCCGGAGCACGTGCTCATAGTGCCCATTGACCACATGTCGGCATCCGTAGGACTGTCACCTCAGTGCTTCGCGGAGATGGAGAGGTGCGCGGCGAAGGGGAGGGGCCGTGGGGAGGAGGGCCCCGTGCCTTTTGAGACACTGGCCATTGGAAGAGGGCCCGGGGTTTCTAGGAGATAGGTGATCTGGGGGGTTGTGGAACCAGGTGCTTACTTTCCACCTCCAGGTTCCGCGCCCTGACAGCGACACCGCCCCGACCCCTGCCTCTCCTCCTGGGCATCCCTCGCGCACGGCTCCCACCTCAATCAAGCTCCCGAGTCCATTGCATTCGTTTGGGCTTAATCCCCGTAATCCCCGGTAACCGTGGAAGGGCCTCCGTATGTGAACTGCTACTGCTAAACCCACCCTTCTTTTACATGGCATTCACTTCACATTTGGTCAGCTACATTTTTTTGCATCCGATATATCTTCTTGCTTGTAAAGCCCCTCCTATCTGAATCCGGGTTCGGCACTATCATTTTTCCTTGTTGGACCCGTTTCGACTCCCCTGCTGCCTGCTGTCCGCCAGGTATCTCTCCGCTCTGCGCTCCATGTACGCTTCCCTGGGTCGGGAGCTGGTGGCCTTCGAGCGCCACCTCTCGCTAAGGAACAAGGGGGGAAACCACTGTCACATCAACGTGCTAGGGGTGACGCCTGCGGCAGGCAGGCGCGCAGGAGAGGCCTTCAATGCCGCTGCCGCTGCAGCTGGCTACAAGCTGGAGCTGCTGCCCCCACCGACCCGTGGGTCGGGACCCGATGATCTGCGGCGACAGCTCCACCAGGCGGTTGGCGGCCCGGACTCGGAGTACTTCATGGCGGTGCTACCGGATGGCTGCCGGTTGGTGCGGCCGCTGATGCGAGGTGTGAGGGGAGGGACGGAGGGTTACGAGACGGGGGGAAGGGAAGGCTGCTTGCGTGGTTTACGTGGGTTGGGAAAGGGGATGGGAAAGGGAGGGAAGATTTGGAGCCGCTGGTTTCTTGTGTGTGGATGTGTGCTGCGATGGATTGCGGGTCCGCCAGCAGTTGGTCGAGGGAATTGCTGCACCCATTCTTAACGAGCGTCGGTTGCAACTGCGTGGCGTATGTGCCATTGGCGGCCTTTTGCATGCGTTGCTGCAATAGGTTAGGCCCGAAGCGGAACGGGTCCTGAAATGCCGTGCCGCCTGACGACGTGCTTACTTCAGGCGAGCGGTGGCCCATGGCTCTGGGCCGCGAGGTGCTTGCTGATCTGGCCGGGGTTCCGGAGCGGGCTTCCTGGAAGCAATGCTCGTCCAGTCCCGAGGAGGAGCGCCAGCGGGTGGAGAGGTTCAAGCAGCTGTTTAAACCGTACGACGTCATGCAGCAGGGTGACGTTGATGGCAATGGCGCGGCGGCTGGGCCGCAAGGGCAATAGCGACACTGCCCGCACATCTGCATTTAAACATGTCTAGGTTTCGGGTTACAGCACAACCTGCTGCCATAAATCCGGAGCTCAGCGTGCAACCGACCGAAACACGCCAGTCAGTGCAGCACCTCGTCCCCAGTATATGCTTTGCGCATCGTAGTCCAGAACAATACGACCAGTGAATGTGTCGCCTCCCCGGTTGGCAAGGTGCCCTGTAAGGTCTGCATCTTGTAAGGTCATGTTCTTCTTTAGGTCTTTGTAGAAAATGTGCCCGATGCATCTGATTTCTGTATTTTAGCAGACTTCTGTTCTCCTGCCAAATGCGACCTGTTGTACGGCACCCCTCGCCCTGCATCAAAAATTGCGCGCGAAGTGGATCCAGGTTATCGCTCTGAATCCATCGCCCTGACAGCCGGACGGGTTAGCCCACACACCAGATTCCGATGCTGGTATGCCGTCACCAGCCGAGCCAAGACTCGTTATCAGGAGGAAGGGATACGAGAGGCACAACAAGAGGCGTGAGAAGTATGCTCGTCATTTGTATGTTATGTTAGCCTTGGAATTCACTTGGCTTCCCGACCATTTGAAGGGACTGCGATCTGTGACTCCTCACGACTATCCACGTCCTGATGGCACTCCTCACGACCATCCACCCCCTCCAGTGGGCCGCGAAAAACAGGGTAAAGTACGTGGAATCCTTTGCAAGCATGACCCGGCCCTCACTCTCACCCAAGCCCCGCATAATGTGTATTCACCTATGTAGGGGAACCCGCACCACCCCAGCACCCGCGGCAATCCCGCAGCAGCGCCCCGCACCCAGATTTCCCTGAGGCTGCTACAGATGCACGACGAAAGAGGCCCGCATGACAGCCGCGAAGCACAACCCCAACGACCAGACTGCCTTATGGCAACTCTCACGACAGCTATTGTTGGAGTACATCAGTCAGGTGTTCGGGCGCGCGAGCGTCCTGTACAGCGCTTATGGCAGCCGTGCAGAATGTACACACAGTTCTCTCGACAATGGTAGGTAAGAAAGTCAAAGCTAGATGGGTCTCTTGCGGGTGTTCGCAGATTCGTGCGTGCTATTGCAAGAGCAGGTGGATGAACGGAACATGTTACAGCAATGGATCTGACCAGATCACCATTACGTAATGCCGCCCGCGTGAACCAGATACGGTATAGACGAGGAAGGCGAGGCCCCTACCATGGCCCGGACAAGCCCCCAACAGCCAGAGGCGCTTCACTACACACATCACATCTAAGTGGAGACCCTAGACACAACCTCCGATCAAGGCCAGGATTAAGGCCTCAGAGTGTTGGCCAAGCGCGAGTAACCCAGTTAGCTACCATGTCCCCCACCCCGTGTACGGTCTAGGGAACGAGAAGACTTTTGGCTGGGTACAGGGAGCCACATATGAGTAAATTAGATAGGTCCAGCTGAATGATCTGGTAAGCAGTCGGAAAAGGGTCAAAAGAAAGTCAGGTGCAGCAGCCCGTACCGCTCCGCGCAAGATGCGTCAGAGCATTCCGTGCTTTCACAGCTCGGTCACACATGCACATGCATATACAAGATGGTGCAACCGGTTGCACACACATACATACATGGAAACGTGCGCGGCAAACATGAAAAACGTGTCCGCTTTCATGCGCATACTGCAATGCTTGGTCGTTGGGAAAAAGCGCCCACCCTTACACACGCACCGCAGGAAAGCCACTAGTGCCCCCCTCCTCCTACGCTTTGTCCCGTCCTACAGTCGTACTGTCAATCTAGCTCAGTTAAGTTCGGTTGGGCACGGGATTTCCGGACGAAACTTGGCGCCCTCGGAAATCGAATAGCTGGCAGCACGTCGCCGTGCTTGGAAAGTGGCGACGCACCATGGTCATGTGTACAGTAGCAACCCTTGGGCCCCATAACCAAATCTTGCCATCTAAAGCCATATCGCTTTTCCTGCGGACCCCCCGTAGCCATACGTCCAGCTTCTTCCCCCTTCCACACGGGCTGCACCCCGTGAGGAGACGGCCTCCACGCTATCTGCTCCCTATCTGCTCGGGAACAACCTTGCCACCGCACCGCACCACCACGATGCCCCCTTCATGTACACTCCTCGCAGCTAGCACCTTCAAATATATTAGTAATAGCAGCAGCAGAAGCAGCAACAGCGGGGGCGACACCCATGTCGACGTAGTCGCCACAGCCGCTGTCCGCCAGTTCCCTCCCTGAAGTCGGGTTTGCAATGGTACTGCCGTCCGCCGCCTACTTTGTACTTTCACCGCCTCTCGGGTGGCTCCTTCCCGCTCCTGCTAACGGAACCACCCCCGGCGACCCGGGGGTAACCGACCATCACCCCGAGCCCCGCCCCACCGCACACCTGACTCTAACCTCCACTCCCTCCCTCTGGGGATCCCCTCCTTCTTGCCCCCTCAGCCTCTGAAATGCGTCTCCCCCACTCTTTGCCCGTTGCATCTTACCAGGGTCTTGCCAGGTTCCCCCCACACAGCATCCCCACTCCAAACAACCTTCGCCCGTGCGCGCATACGTGCATACATACACACATATACCCATGCAACATGCATACGTGCACAGATAGCACTATCTATACACATGGAGGAGAAAGAAGGTTCCAAGAGCTTCCAAGAGAGTTCAGCAGTTGCGGTGACACCTCACACTGGGAGCCACGGCATTTAATAGCAGTGGATCTGGATCTAATCTGGCCTAGATTTGAGTTTGGAAATCTAAATTCGCATCTTGATCTTGATCTTTTTCCAAAAACCTTGATGTCTTCCGTTCCCAACTTTCCTGCACCCGCTGCTGCATCGCGCTACGGCCTTGCCAGCCGTATCCATCCCTGCCACCCGCTTTCCTCGTGAACTAGACCCCAGGCCGCGCACTTAGGGCCGCACCTTGCTGGGGTTGCTGCTGCTGTGTCTCGCCCCCGACACGACTGGTAAGGCACGGGCCTCACACAGCGAACTTCATAACCTACGAAGTCTAAGTACATCCCCGATGATGTTGGTAATGGCGGTTTCGTTGCTTTGGGGAAAGCAGCAGTCCCCTCCATCGCCTTCCTCCTCTATCGCTGTCCTTGGTCCACTGCTGCGGTTGCTGCCGTGGCAGCAACACCTCCGCACAGCGCTTGTGGCCACTGCACCACCGCCTTTACTTCACCACCCTCGCCACCACCCTCGCCGCTTCACCATAGCCACGAAACCCCGATACCGCCGCTTACACCACCACTCCTAGGACCCAGCCCCTGGCCCCGCCCCCGCCAGCAACGGCAAGTTCGATACCGACGCCTCCACGCGCTGCAACCCTTGTCCACCTTGCACCTCCAGGGCCGCGGCCACCGGGGCCTTCCTCCTCCTCCTGTGTCTCCTCCACAAGCTCTGCACCACCAGCGCCGCCATGTTGTGCACTGTGGCCCGGTGCTGGCGCCATACCAGCAGCTGCCGCCCCACCGCGAAAATGCGGGTCTGCGGGGCCAACCTCCTGACCAGGTCTATCTGGACCTCTGGGGAGCTGCACTGCATCAGATACCTGCAAGCAGGGCGAGACAAGCAGGAAGGGGTGGGAGCGGGGTTGGCGGTAATGAAAAAACCGGATTGGTAGTGGGTAAGTGGAAGGAGGTGGTGGGCACAGGGACCGGAGGGAACGGGTCATAAAAAGCTTGGTGTGGAGACCGTGGGGACACGACACGGCAGGTGGGGGGCGAGGAGGAGCAGCGTTTTCCCGCCACACCCGCCCCGCAGCTTCATTCGCCCTCCGCACCCCCCCTCCGCATTTCCTCTCTCTGCAATTGAGACATCCATCAGCTCAGCAGCAACCCCTTCTCTGGCCACACTCCTTCCACATACACACACACACACTTCCCATCTCACACGCACCCAACACACACCCACAGGTCATTAAACACACTCACTTGGCCTGCTTGAGCATGATGAGCACGCAGTCCTCCAGGCGGCACAGCGCATCCTCCACGTCCGCCCCCGCCGCGTCATTCGCTGCCCCCCGGTCCCCCAACAGCAGCCCCACCGCGGCCGCCACCTGCTGCTTAATGATCGCCAACAACATCTGGGCATACACCCGGAACTTATCACCGCCGCTGACGGCCTTGTCAACAGAAGAAATCAGCTCAGCGACAAGCGCAGCGTCCGCAGCGCCGCCTCCGGCGGTGACGGCGGCCTCCGGCCGCACCCAGCCCTTGAGCCTAGCCACCATAATCTTGGTGTGTCGACGTGTCAGGCCCAGCAAGAAACCGCCAAGCAGGCCATCGCCGGTGCTGCCGCCGCCGTCGTCGACAAAGTCGTCGACTCCATCGACGTCTATGCGCCTGGGCCTCAGCACCTTGAGCTTGAAGTGGTCCCTTATGAGTGGGCAGTACACACTCGCGGCCACCCAGGCGTCCATGGCGATCTTGCTCTCGGGTCCCGGACCGCCCCCCGGCTCGGGTGAGGAGACCGTGGATGCGGCTGCGGGGTCCTGCTGGTAGGCCAGTGCGTCCGCGATGAACGACTGGGAGGCCTCCTGCGTGGCGGGCAGGGATGGCCGGGGGGTGGGGGACGGGTGGTAAAAAAGAGAAAAATATGCGTGTGCGTGTGCGTGTGTGCGTGTGTGCGTGTGTGTTTCATAAATGAACTGAGCCACGAGAAGGAACTGCCGATGATCGCCTCGCCTGGTTTAGCGCGTGTGTGTATAACACATTCGCTCTCACTCCCATCCCGGCCCCCACCCACTTGCACTGCGGCCCAGTTGCAGCTGGGACCCGTCTTGGAGGTCACCACTGCGGACAGGTACCCGGGTACGGCACCCGCGGGGACCACCTCGTTGCCGACCAGGTCCAGGGCCTCGAAGCGGCTGCGGGCCATGTGCGCAATGGCGGCATTGAGGCGGGCGATCTCGGAGGCGAGGAGGGCCAGGAAGCGGGGGCGAGGAAGGCGGTAGAAGCGCTCCGGCAGCGGCGGACCGCCGGCGCCGGCGTCCGCGGCAGCGGCAACGTAGCGGGGGTCGCGTTTAAGTTTCTCCACATCCGCATCGTCAGCCTGGGGAACACAACACATGCGAGGGTTCCGGAGCGTGTGGGGACCTGTGTGGGGCTGAGGCGTGTATGCGCTCTAGCATGTTTCGTGTGGGCCATGAAGCGCGCTTGCGAGATGATGAAATGTGTACTGTGTGTAAGTGCGCCACAACCTAGGCCGCCAACCTGGCCGCCCGCCAACCTCCCCCTCCCTCCCCTACGCTCCCCCTCCTCACCGGCACACTGACAGCCAGCAGCGCCTCATTGAATCTGTCCCTCAGCGCCTGAGACCTGGGGCCCATCACCAGGTCCGCGATGGCGGCCGCCTTGTGGGTGCAGATCCAAGGGTACTGCTCGTCACGACCCGCCTCCCGGGAGTACTCGATACACAGGGCCTTGCTGGGCTGCAGGGGGGGAGGCGGGAGAGGGAGGGGGGGAGGGGGGAAAGGAGGGGAGAAGGAAGGGGAGAGAAGCGGGCGGGAGGTTAGGAAGGAAATGCAGGTAGCACAGGGCCGGATGACGGTGAGGTGTTAGGCTGGCGGGAGGAGGGGGAGGAGCTGGGGATTGGGCCTGGAATGCATACGTACGAACATCGCGCACGTGGACGAACGTATAGACATGACGTACGTTGCGCAGAGGCAACCCTAACCCTTGGACGCCCCCACACTGACTGATAGACAGTTTTGGCTGTTACGTGAGTTGCGACCCCTCGAATAGCAAAATCCGTACCATGCGAGATCTAAACAAGCCGAACAACCTCAACACTTTAAAGTAGGCGTGCATTCCGAACCGATACATACGTCCGGGAGCACTGTAGCTAACGAGCTGCTGTCCTATGGCTAGCGACTTCAACCGCATTCGTATATAGGCCACCACCGCACATGCTTCACATCCATGCGCCACACCGCATCTTCCACGCAACCCCCTCTCCTCTCCTCCCCCTCCCCTTTCCCCTTTCCCTCCAGCTGCCGCACCTGCAGCGCCAGGCTGTTGGCTGTGAGGAAGTCGAAGAAGGTAGCGAAGTCCCACTGCTCGGTCAGGAAACGTGAGAAGATCTCCAAACGGAGGTCCTCTGGTGCGGGGAGGGTAGGGTAGGGGAAGGGAGGTGTGGGGGGGAGAGAGGGAGGGAGGGAGGGTAGGGGGAGGGGAGGTGTGGGAGGGAGAGAGAGAGGGAGGGATTACCATTATTGAATGCCACAAGGAAATGAACTGCAACCGACGTCCCATAACACCAACTAGTAGGCGGGCATTGGAGGCGGGGAGGGGGAAAAGGGTGTTGTGGGCCAGGGCGGGGTTAAGAAACATCAAGTTTGCAATGGACACCGGGCCAGTGGCTGAGAATGGGGCGGAGAATTGGGTGCAGGTATGGCGGTGCAGGGTTTTGGATGCAACCAGAGCAGCCTTCTGGCTCCGACCCCCAGAACACCGCCACCACCACCCCTCCCCCTCCCTGCAGTAACCCCCACACGCACCTCCCCGATGTTGAGCCAGTGTGTTGGCCAGGCAGGCCGCGTACTCGTCCACCAGCGAGCGCTGTCCGTACTTGTTGGAGAAGTGCGCGAACACAATCTCGGGCACGCTCTGCCGCCGTAGCGCCTCCATGTGCCCCATCCGCCGCTGAAGAGCCTCCCCTGGGTACGTAGGAGGGTCGGGCGTGACGACGATGATGGTGATGGTGATGGTGATGGTGATGGTGATGGTGATGGTGATGGTGATGGTGATGGTGATGGTGATGGTGATGGTGATGGTGATGATGATGATGATGATGATGATGGTGATGGTGATGGTGATGGTGATGGTGATGGTGATGGTGATGGTGATGGTGATG
>NW_003307616.1:605126-609773 GCF_000143455.1 Volvox carteri f. nagariensis
TGTGTGTGTGTGTGTGTGTGGGGGGGGGGGGGGAGAGAGACGGGTGAGAGGGACGTGTGTGACAGCGTGTGTGAAATAAACGTCGTCGTCATTCTAACTACGATGGCAAAGCCTCCATCATCGCCATAGCTATCAGCGGGCATACCAGGCCCAGATCCTCCCCTTCCCGTATTTCCCCCCTCCTTGTGCTGAGGGAGGTCACGGCAACCCCTCCCTCCCCTCCCCGCCGCTCTTGTCCACATATTCCCTCCACCCGGTGATGCGGAGCTGAGGCCTCCTCACCGTCCTTGTAGACGCTCTCCACCAGGCCCATCAGCCAGCCCTTGGGTCGGGGTCGGGCGGTGCGGTGCTGGGCCAGGGCGGTGGCCAGACGGACGTTTTTGGGGGAGAGGGTCGCCTGGGGCCCCACACCACTGCGGGCGGGAAGTGGTGGAGGAGAGAGGGGGAAGGGGGAAGGGGGAAGGGAATCAAGGAGCTAACGGGCAAGGGGGAGGACAATGTCCTAAAGTACGACCCAGCAGGGTAGGGGCACCTAAACCAACCCCAGGGGGGAGGCAGGTAGGAGGGGGACAAGGCCCTCGTGTCGAGGGTTGTACAGCTGACGGCGGCCCCAGCGCAACGTTCACTGCCTCGTGCCTCCCCTCCCCGCCCCTCTCCTCCCCTCCCCGCCCCTCTCCTCCCCTCCCCGCCCCTCTCCTACCCTACCGCCCCTCTCCTCCCCTCCCTGCCCCTCTCCTCCCCTCCCCGCCCCTCTCCTCCCCTCCCCGCCCCTCTCCTCCCCTCCCCGCCCCTCTCCTCCCCTCCCCGCCCCTCTCCTACCCTACCGCCCCTCTCCTCCCCTCCCCGCCCCTCCCCGCCCCTCCCCGCCCCTATCCATCCCTGTGCAGACACACCGTAGGAGTGGCGAGGCCACTAAGGCGGCATCAGGTGGTACTTACCCGGCAGCGTCCCGGAAGTCCTTCAGCAGTATGTGGGT
Organism: Volvox carteri f. nagariensis; assembly: GCF_000143455.1. Classification (NCBI taxonomy): domain Eukaryota; kingdom Viridiplantae; phylum Chlorophyta; class Chlorophyceae; order Chlamydomonadales; family Volvocaceae; genus Volvox; species Volvox carteri. The sequence goes on from NW_003307616.1 coordinate 606,103, forward strand.
CATCGCTGACGGGCGGCCGCCAAGCCCCGGGGGCCCTCCTCCCTGCGCCACCGCGCCACGGAGCATATCCGCTGCGCTGGCATAGCCGCCGCCACCACCACTACCATAGCCGCCCTGTGATTGCTGCTGCTGCTGCTGCTGCTGCTGGCGGCTGATACGGAATGCGGCCTTGATGGCGGTGAGGTTGCTGTTGCCGGTAGTGGTGGTGGCGGCTCCGGGTCCACCGCGGGAGGACCCGGGGGTACCTGGGGGCCACACCCCGTCCGCAGTGCCTCGGTAACCCGTACTTGTGGCGTGTGGGGAGCTGCGTGTGTTTGGAACCGGCGTCATGCGGCTGGGTGTGGAGGCAGCGCCAGCACCCCGGATGGGTGATGCCGGCGATGCGGGTGCGGCGTCGGCCCCCTTGCCGCCACGCCGTGCTATGGCCTGCATGTGCAGCTGCTGCACCTGCTGCTGCTGCTGGCGGGACAGGTGCCCCGGGTCGACCTCGCTGGTGCGGTACCGGCGCATGGCAGCGGCGGAGCCGTTACCGGCGGCAGCGACGGTGGAGACGCTGTGCCGCCCGACGCCGCCGACGCCGCCGCTCTGCCCCGAGAGCGACGGCTCGGCTTCCATGACGGGACTGAGGCGGCCTGCGGTGGCGGCGGCAAACGCGGCTGCAGCCGCCGCCGCGGCGGCAGCCGAGGCGGCTGCGGCTGCGGCGTTGCTTCCGCTGTCGCCACCTCCACTGCCCATGCCGCCGCCACCACCAACGCCAGTGGGTCCACCGCCATCGCCACCGCCAATGCCTCCACCACCACCGCCGCTGCCACCGCCGAAGGTAACACCGCCACCGCCAACACCGCCACCGCCACCGCCACCGCCACCGCCACCGCCACCGCCACCGCCACCGCCACCGCCAGCACCGCCAACACCAATGCCGCCGTCGCCGATACTGCTGGGCCCCTCATCTGTGACGAATTCATCCTCAAAAACGTCCCTGTCGTACCCCATGGGGCTGCCGCCGCGGCCTCCTCCGCCACCGCCACCGCGTTGCCGGCCTGCGCGACCTCGACCGGCCCCTGCGAAGAGCCCCGGCCCCTCCGGACTACCCTGGGAATCCGGCACAACCTCCACGTCGCCCTCCGACGCGAACAAGGTACGGGACGTATCATCTTCCGCCGCCATAGCGTCGTCCGCGGCGTGCCGCTGGCGGCCTCGCCGTCCGCCGCCGCCGCCGCCGCCGCCACCGGCGCCTGCACCACCACCACCGCCGCCACCGTCTGCGGCGGCGCCATCTCCGGTACCACCCGCGGCGCCGTCTGCCTCCAGATCGCTGTCCTGTGACCACCGCCGTACGCGACCGTCATAGCCCCCAAGTCCTTCATCGCCCTCAAAGTCGCTGTACTCGTCAATGAACTCCAGGGCCCGGCGACCCACTACCGCGGACATGGACGCCGCCAGGTCGACATTGAAGTCCGATTGGGCAGTGCCAGCGGAGAATTGGGGACCGCCGCCGCCGCCGACACTCAGCCGCGGCGTCAGGCCGCCGGGGGCTGCACTGCTGCCTCCGGGATTGCCGGCGCCGACAGAAAGCCGTGGCGAGCAAGCAGCCACCATTCCAGGAGAGGCCGGTGCCGGCATGGACGTTGTGACTGGGAGCGGTGGCGAAACACTGGCAAAGTATTCCTGCGGCGGCCCTGCCGCCGCCACGACCGCCGCCGCGGCTGCTGGCGCAGCAGCTCCGCCCTTCGCGTTGGCCGCCGTCTTGCCACCTCCTCCAACATTCTTCCGGCTCTTGCCCTTGTTACGTCCGCGGCCCTTCTGTCTGCTTGCGTCGGCAAGTACCTGCCCGGTCGCAGCGCGGGAGAAAAAATGCATCGGGCCATTACCAGCTGCTATAAATGCTAATCACGCCATGAGACTCCAGTTCTCAATACAATAGGTTTTTAATTTTTTCTTATATTGGTCCCTTAGAAAATTCAGATAACGGTTGTTTAAACCCTATTACAGCTGCTGCCGCAGTTGCTGCTATACACAGCCTCGGATCATAGCACGCCATGCCTGGCCAGGACCAGCCCCAACCTAGGCTCAAAACTCCTCAACCGCTCAACCCGTCAACCCTACGACGCTTCCTGACATATTGCCCGTTTTTATTATTTTAATTAGGTCAGAATCACCTCCCGTAACCCCCCATGGCGCCTACCTCCTTACCCCTCCTCCCCGCTTTTCCTCACCTTCATCATCTTGTCCCTTTCCTCCTGCTTGAGCGCCTCCACCACCAGCACCTGGGCCGCATCCGCCAGGCAGGCCAGCAGAGCCACACTCTCATGGGCCCCCAGCAGGGCCAGCTGCTCAGCGGCCCGCTCGGGGTCCATGCGGGACAGCAGGGCGGCTTTCTCCTGCGAGGAAAAGGAGGCCGGCGAGGGAGTATAGCGGTGTAGCAGGAGTAGCGGCGGGTTGGAGGTGGAGGTGGAGGTGGAGGTGGAGGTGGAGGTGGAGGTGGAGGTGGAGGTGGAGGTGGAGGTGGAGGTGGAGGTGGAGGTGGAGGTGGAGGTGGAGGTGGAGGTGGAGGTGGAGGTGGAGGTGGAGGTGGAGGTGGAGGTGGAGGTGGAGGTGGAGGTGGAGGTGGAGGTGGAGGTGGAGGTGGAGGTGGAGGTGGAGGTGGAGGTGGAGGTGGAGGTGGAGGTGGAGGTGGAGGTGGAGGTGGAGGTGGAGGTGGAGGTGGAGGTGGAGGTGGAGGTGGAGGTGGAGGTCGTGAGTTGGGGAGACGCTTCGATGCCACGGCGAGGGTGTCCCGGGGGACGGGTCTGGTCGAGAAGGGGTTGTTAGTGGTGGCGGTGAGGTGGACAAGTAGGGTGGCTAGGTGAGGACGCAGAACGGACCAGTCAGACGTTACTCGGTGCTACTAGCTTGGTCACTAGGCAGCCAGACAGGCAGCCGGACAAACAGACAGACAGGCAGGCAGGCAGGCATGTAGACTTGCACGCACCTGCACGGTCATGAAGCCCATAATGCGATCTGCGGAAGCGGAGTGCATCTCCATCAGAGCCTCAGTACCTGGGAAGGGGCTTGAGGTAGCGGCTGTGGGCGGCAGGGAGGGGGAGGACAAGGGGAAAGGGCGGAGGAGGGAGGGGGCAAAAAAGGGAAGGGGTTGGAGGAAAAAGGGAGGCAGAGAAACGGGCCGCGGGCCGCAAACGCCGAGTACTGCCGGAGATGCCATGACTCACGGGCGGCAGGCTGTGCATCCGCCCGCCACCTTGGATACTTTCCCCCGTTCCACCCCCAACCCCCGGTATTGCTATCTCCTTGACTTTGCATATAATTCCCACCATACAACCTTCCTCCATACCCCCCACTGCAGCTATAACCATGCTCCTTCACTCTCCCACCTGCCGCCTCTTGGCCACCTCCGGCCGCTTGTCCGTCCTGCGCCACAAAGTCCAGTCCCGCCGCGTTCGCGTCCGCGTTCCCCTGCGCCACCGCTGCAGCTGCCGCCGCCCTCCTGCCCCGGGTGTCCATTTCCAGCACCGTCTCTGCCGCCATGCGGGGCATCATGGCCTCAAGAATGGCATTGCGGACATCCAGGTCGTCCATGCCCTGGCGGGGGGTGTTCAGGGAACGCAAGCAGATCCTTAACTAGGGGGCGGGGCGGGGGCGGGTCAAGGAAAGGAACGCGGCCGGGTCTAGGA
>NW_003307616.1:609823-648959 GCF_000143455.1 Volvox carteri f. nagariensis
GGATGGATGGATGGATGGATGGATGGATGGATGGATGGATGGATGGATGGATGGATGGATGGATGGATGGATGGATGGATGGATGGATGGATGGATGGATGGATGGATGGATGGATGGATGGATGGATGGATGGATGGATGGATGGATGGATGGATGGATGGATGGATGGATGGATGGATGGATGGATGGATGGATGGAGGGATGGATGGATGGCTTCTGTGATAATGACGATGATGGTGATGACGACGATGTGACGACGAGACCGGAGCCATGGTACGTTGGGAAGACGACGAGGACACGGGGGGGGGGAGCGGCGAGCGGAGTTGAGGACCTTGGCCGCCTTTAAGGTCAGATGGCCGAGGTAGCTGTTTGTCCTTATCCTAGACCTCCTCAATTCCTGGACCTAATCTCCACATAGACCTCATTTCCCTCACTCTCCCCTCACACTCTCACACCCCTAGGGGCCACCGGGTCTCCCCCGGGGTGGTGGTGGAGCGTGGGGGTGCTCACCAGCAGCATCTCCGCCGCCCTGCCACATCCCATCTCCTGCAGTATGTTGGCTGCCCCCGCCGGGTCCATGGCCATGAGGCAGGCCACGGCCCGGGTGAACTCCAGCTCGTCCAGGTTGGCGGCTGCGGGACCCGCGAGCATCGCCTGAGGGGCGGGAGGGAGAGGGAGCGGGGGGTAGGGTGTGTGTGTGTGGGGGGGGGGAAATAAGTAAGAAGCAAAGGGCCATTCGTCAACATCCGAAAGGAGAATGGGTGGGGAAAGTGGGGGAGTGGAATGAGTGTGGGGGAGAGGGGTGAGTGCGGGGCTTGAAGGGAGGTAACGAGGGGAGTGACGCGCACAGCCGCGGCGTCAGTTGGCTTGGTGCTTGGGAAGACACACACTAAGCCAGCCCCAACCCAGGGAATGTTAGCGCGTAATGTTAGTAAGGACCGATAAGTCACAGGACGGATTCGCTCCGCCAAGGTCTGGGCTCTTATCTAAAGGTAGAATAACAAAAACGTATGTTTCCGAACTCTCTCTCTCCATTCAACATCATTCCAACTCAGGCTCCCTCCCGAGTATATAATACTCGTTGCTTAGGAGGCCGCAACGACTTCTGTCGTAGAGTGTCCCTTCGGACCACCAGACGGCTGGTTAGACCGAGGTGTCTGTCCGATTAGGGTAGGAACCCTGAAAGAGTGTCATTCCTTAATAAGGAAACACTTATAAATCTCAAGGTGTTCATAGACTGTTCATAGATCAGGAGTGATTAGCTCTGTAACGCTATAAGGCGCTACAACAGGGAACGAGGGGTCTCCCTCCTGGCGCACCGACGTAAAACATCTGTGCTTCTTTCGCACTGGTCGTCATCGTTCTGGTGCTGCTGCACTGTAAACACACCGGGGCAGTAACACGCCGGTGGGGTACACGGTCTCATGGCTCCTCTTAACGCCACGACGACCCCTTTTCCATAACAGCATTGGCCAGCCAGGTCGCATTACCAGACGGCTGGCCCCACAGCTGCTCGGAATATGCTTCCTACGGACCCCATGCATGCAAACTCATACCCTCCTTCCCCTCCTCCTCGCCCCCTCCTCACCGACAGTATGTTAGCCGCCAGGTGTGGCGCCATGGCCGCCAGCAGCTTCTGTCTCAACTCCTGAGGCAGAGCCAGCATCAGCCGGGCGGCAGTGGGCAGGTCCAGAGCGGCAAGCACATCCAGCTGCTCGGAAGAGGCCCAGGTAACCAGCTCATCAACGGCCTGAGCGGGGAAGGGGGAAGGGGGAAAGACGAACCACGAACGAGTGAAGCTGCTGCCAGGGCAAGGGGGAGGGGAAGGGGGAGGTAGAGGGGGAGAACGAGGAAGAACAAGGCGATTGGGGAGGCGCGCGTGCGCGCGCGCGTGTGTGTGTGTAGAGGGAGAGGAGGGGGACATACGCACATGAGACATACGCACACGGACAGGCGTCCGGACGTCGTTCCAACACCTCCTAAAACGTCGCTGTCCTTTCAGGCTTGCATCAAGAACACACACAAGGCCCCACACCCTCCCCGGCCCGGCAGGCAGGCTCGTCTTTTCCTTGCGCCCCCTCATCTCCCCTCACCTCCCCTCACCTCCTGTTGCTCCATTCCCCCCAGCAGTCTGGCCCCCAGCTGGGAGTTCGCCTTGATGCAGTTCATGGTGCTGGTCCACATGCCCCGACCCAGTACCCGGGCGGTGTAGGCGCGCATGCCCGAGGACATGACCGCCACGGCCTGAGGACGAGGGAAGGGGAAGGGAAGGGAGGGCAGTCGGTAGAGGAAAAGTAAGCCGAGCGGAATGGACGGGTCCGCTGTTTATTTCCCGCCCGGCTACTAGCCTCTCCCCTCCCCCCTCTTTCCTCCCATTCCCTCAATGTCCGTCCTAGTAAACCCCACCTCCCTGGCCGCCCTTCCCCCGCACCTGGGCCCTATCCTGGTCTGTCATGGCCGCCATCACCTCAGCCCTCCGCAGCTCAGGAAGTGCACCCAGTAGGATCACCTGGGGGGAGGGCCAGGAGGGAGAGGAGGAGGAGGAGGGGGACGAAAAGGGGGGGAAGGAGGGAGGGAGGCGAGAGAAATGGGGAACAGGGCCCCAGGAGTAGGATTGGAGGAGTGGGCGAATGACATGCATGAAAGGCAAAGACCCTCTTTACCCCTGAAACTCCGAACGTATAACCCCTCCAACATCACCTTTACCCCCTCACCTCGCAAAGACTGCAAAGGCACCCTCGAACCCCATGACTCCCCACAAAAGCTCCCCACAGAAGAGGCAATCCACGAAAACACAGCCTGCCGACCCTGAACCATTCCTCGCCTAGGCGCAACGCTTCCTGTCCCCCACCCACGCACCCACTCATCCACTCATCCACTCATCCACCCAACCACCTGCCTACACTATACCACTTCCCTCGCAAACTCCCCTATGTCTGGTATCTGCTTCAACCCTCATTGATGCGTCTTACCCCCCTCGCCTCCCCCGCCCCGGCGGCTGGAGAGGGCCCCACCTGCCCAACCCGGGTCCCCACCTGCGCCTCCGGGCTCAGTGCGGCCAGCAGGTGCGCTGTGTCCTCCGGATCCATTCCCTCCAGAAACTTGAGCCCCACACCCGGCCCCGCAGCAGCCACCGCAGCAGCCAGTTCCGCGGGGGAAGCAGTGGCAATACTGCCCGCACCGGTGCCGGTGGCGGTGCCCCCCCGGCTGCGAGCCTCCTCAGCCGCCCTACGCCTGGCTACGGCTGCCTGGCGGCGTTTCTCCGTCCGCTCCACTGCCAGCGTAAGGCGCTGCAGCAGACTCAGCTTGGTCACCATCAGCTCCGCCTCAGGGCCCCCGGCGGTGAGGCGCGGGTGGGGGGAAGGGGGCTTCTGGAGAGCAATACCCGAGGCTAAGGTCACCCTGGGACGGGAGGTGACGACGTTTTGGATGTTGGGACAGAGGCGGAGAGATGGATTTGGCGGAGGGAGGAGGGGATGGGTTGGATGAAGCGGAGGGGAAGAGCGAGCGGTGATGGATGGTTGTTTAGGGGTTGTGGTGGGTGGGGGCGTGTACGTGCGCTGTCATGAGTCAGGCACTCTCCTCCCCCCTCCCTCACCTCCCCCGATCACCTCGTCATCCTGGCCCCTCAACTCCTGACCGCAGCGCACCCACATTCCGGCCTTCTTCCTGCCCCCACATCAGGCCATCCTCTGCCAAAACCCAACTACCCCCTTCATCCCCAAACCCAAAACCCAAAACCCACTGCCCGCCTCTACCGCATCCCCCACCTTCTCCCTCCCTACCTCTTTGTCTGTGTGCCCAGTGTATGAAACGCCTGCTGCCACCTCAGTCGGGCGATGCGGGAGGTGATCTCCGTGTCCAGGGCCTCACCCAGCGCCCCACCCGCCTTGACCACCAGCCGACTGCCGTCGCGGGCACCAGGGGCGGCCTGGGAAGGAGCCCGGGGGGGCGGGGAAGGGGTCGTCGTCGCGGGGGAGGAGGTGTGGTGGAGTGTGTGTGTGTGTGCGCGGGGTGTAGGGCATGCACCGGGGGTTTAGGGCTTTAAAGCGCAAGCGGCGTGGTCCCCGTGCCACTCAACCCTGGCTGTGGAGTACCGGCAGGCAGTACGGCAGAGCGGCGGCACTGGGCACTCGGACCACACATGCATGCAAGGTTGTCTGTATACGTACGTGTGCGTGTCCGTTTGTAAGTATGAGAGCGAGGGAGAGGGCCCACGGACATTAACCGGCCATTGGGGTCATGCAGCCAGCACTACCACCTGGAACACGTCCACAGCGGTCTGCTGGTTACCCCGCACTTTTCCTCAATCGGGGGCTCAAGCTGCAATCCGCCACACATCCACACACATCTGCATGCACACACATCCACACACGCACACATCTCTACACGCACACATCCACACACACACACACACACATCTCTACACGCACACATCCACACACACACACATCTACACACACGCGCACACATCTACACACACGCACACATCTACACACACACACACACATCTCTACACACACGCACACGCAGGTGCGCGCGCGAGCTCACTCACCTGCAATGTGAGCAGCCCCTTGGCCAGCAGGTCGGCTTCCCTGCTCTTGTAGCGGGCGTTCTCTCTCTTGAGAAACTCCAGCATCTCGATCTCCCGGGTGAAGTCACGTCGCTCAGCCAGCTGGCCAGTGAGCTGGCCAGTGAAGAAGCAGGGGAAGAAGTGGGAGGGAGAGGGGGGAGGGGAGGGGGCGTAAGGGGGCCTTTCAGAGTGGCGCCAGAGGCGTTTGGAGGGGGAGATACCCCGGAGGTGGGGGCGATAGGGGACTCTGCTTGGTTTGGGATCATGTGCAGCAGGAAGCAGGTCGAAGGCCAGTCGTACTTTGGTTTGGGATCATGTGCAGCAGGAAGCAGGTCGAAGGCCAGTCGTACTAATTTTGGAGGAGGTATGGGTGAGTCGTATTAGGATGGGTCTTCATAAGGGGCCTAAGCGCCCTCTCGGCTCAGCAGGCAATGGCAGGCACCCACATGCATACGGGTGGGCGGACCATCCGAACATCCTTTTGTCTTGTCCGCCACTCTGCAGAGAAGCCTGGCAAGAGTAGGGATAAGCAAGCTCTTCGCAACTTCCCCGTCTTTCTCACACCTTCCGCACATTCTTGTACCTGCCCATCTCCCCCCCCCACACACACACACTCGCTTCCCCACCGGGATATAGGTCCCTCCCTATATCCCCCCTCCCCCTTTCCCTTTCGCCCACCTGGTTTATTTGCCTTTTCCCTCCCACTCCCACCCGTCCCCTTTCCGGCCCCCCGGCCCCCACCTGCTCCACCTCCCTCTGCAGCCCCGCAGTCCTCCTCCTGAGCGAGTCCACCGACTCCTGGTGGGCCACCATGAAGGTGTTCCAGGCGGTGGCCAGGGCACGACCCCGTTCACAACACTGGACCTCAACCTAGAGGTGCGAGGGGTTGAGGGGGCGCGGGGTTTGCGAGGCAGGGAAAGGGATAGAAGGTTAAGAAGGGAAGACGGAACGGGAGACCGCGGGCTTTAGGTTGGTCGCTCTACTGGGATTGGATGCGAAGGCTGGGGTCGGGCCTTGCTTAAGCCGAGCGGGGCTCCCCCCCACCCGCGCATGCGTACGCACATACATACATGTCTACATATACACCCACCTGACGTACGAGGTCTGCCAGGCACACGCACACCCCGACCGTTAGGCTGGTGGAGCTGTACGGCGTCATCAGGCTACGAGTGCTGCGAAGATTCAAACCATCGGAAGGGGAGCCACGCATGCGTCGTACACTCCGCCGGCCGGTGCCGCTGCCGTTGTCAACACCCGCGGCACTCGGCGTCGCCGTGAGCCCCGTCCCCGCCGGGGTGTTGGTTGTCGCGGGGCTGCGTGCGTGCGCTGAGGCAAGTCCCGCGCGATGGGCTTCTATGGCTGCTGTGTGGGCCTGGAGGCTGGGCTGCAGCAAGGTGGTGAAGGGGCCCAAGATGGAGGGTGCGTAGAGCTCCACGCCGTCGAGGCCCCTGCAAGCAAGCACGGGACCGACCCGCGGGTCACAGGTCAGTTAGGTTCCCCAACGGGGATCAAAAGCCGGTGAAAATCGCATTCGTTTTCTCCTGTTGTGATACGATGCGGCGGGCCGGGCTTGCCGCGGTGATAGCAGTAGTCGCAAGGCGGCCATGGCACACGACGGGCGAGACGGGCAAGACGGGCAAGATGGCGGCCTGCCGTACTGTCAACGTAACACGGTATCAGGGAGGTGGGGGGTAGTGGCGCCGCGGAAGCCATGCGGCAGCACGACAGCAGCGGGCAGGGAAGAACCGGCGGCGGGCTTCCAGGTGGCCCCTGTTTTCCTCCCCCCCTCCTTCCTCCAGTTCTACGTCTGGTACACTCTTGCCCTGGCAGCAGCTTCACTCGTTTGTGGTTCGTCTTTCCCCCTCCTACCACAGTGCGGCGCGCGGCGGCGCGGAGGTGCTTCCTGTGTACCCCGGGTGGCTGTGTGGTGTGGAGTGACCACGTTTGAGTGGCTCACACAGACCAGGTGACCCAGATCGCGGATCAGCCAGGTCTAGGGCCGTGTGTGTGGGGGGGTGGATGAATGAAGCTCCCAGTTCCCCTGGGTGGCCCTGGGGACACTCCGGTGTTCGTCTTCCTTCCCTCCGCCCTGCCTCACGTGTGCCCTTTACCTGTCTCGCCCTGCCCCCCCCAGCAGGGACCCACCGCCGCACCTGAGCTGCCAGTTAGCGGTTCCTGCCTCCCCGGCAGCCGCCGCGCCAGCCCCGGCCCCCCCGCCGCCTCCCTCCGGGGCCCCGCCCCCCGTCCCTCCGTTGCCTCCAGCTCCCGGCACCTGCCTCAGCTTACTGGCCTCATGCAGGCAGGCGATAGCTTCACTGCACAGGGAGCCCAGGGCCTCAGATCGCCAGGTGGCAGCCCTGTACGACACATCGTGCGGGTTTTACCCACCCGGGTTAGGAAGAAGGTCGGGGGAAGTTAGCACGGCGTGGGTTCCAGCGATGAACTTGGGAGAAGGTTTGGTTGAGATACGACTAATCAGTCCCGGACAGCCGAAGGCCCCGTGTTGTGCTGTGTGAAGCAGTCCCCCCACCACACCATCCTGGCTACTCTAGCCCTGGCCGTCTCCCCGGCCACCATTCCCCCACGTACCTGTCCGCAGCCGACTCCGGGTCACGCAGCATCTCCAGCAGCAGCGTCTCCACCGCCGCCGCCTCCGCCCTCGTAGGCGGCTTGTCACTAGGCAGCACCAACAGGCACGCACCCCCGTTACCTCCACCTCCACCACCACCTCCACTGCCGCCGCCAACCCCGTTCCCGTCCTGCTGCACCACCATGGCCGGCATCTCCAGCCCCACCGCCGCCCACGCATGCGGCAACCGCAGCATCAGCGTCCGCCGCTGCAACGTGTGCACCTGCGCCTGCTTCTGCTGCGCCGCCTGGATCTGAGCCGGACTCATTCCCGCCGCAGCCATGGCTAGCATCCCCACCGCGGCCCCGCCGCTGGCGCCTGGGCCCAGCGGTCCCTCCAATAACCCCAGAGAGCCGAACTGCGGACCCACCATGCTCTCAAAAGCCAATAGACCTACGGCAGCGGAATCACCGCTGCGGCCGCCGCCGCCGCCGCCTGCCCCACGTGGCGGAGAGCCACCCCGCTCCGAAACCCATGGCGCCGGGCCCCCTGCAGACCAACTGCTACGGTTGAATCCGTTAACTAGGTCTCGTTCACGATCCCGTAAGTCGCGTTCCAGCTCCGCCAGGTCGGTTCCGAAACCACCACCGCCGCCAACGCCAACGCCACCGCCGCGGCCGCGAGCGTGTGTGTGTGTGTGGCCGTGTGTGCCGGCAGCCGCCCCAGCGGCAGCGGCCCCGATCACCAGCTGTTGTTGGGATGCCGAAGGCTGCGACGTCGGCGACGGCGCGCCCCAAGCAGCGGCGTTGCCGGAGTGGCCGCCGGGAAATGTGAGAGAGAGGGTGCTGGCCCCGCCGCCCAGTGGCCCGTCGGGACCACCCCAGGATGCATCGCCCCAGGATGACTGCGCGTGGGGTGGGGAACCGGGGGCCTGCTGCTGCTGGGGCTGCTGCTGGGGCTGCTGCTGGGGCTGCTGCTGATGTTGCTGAGATGGATGTTGAAGGTGCTGTTGCTGCTGGACTGCAGCTGCGGCTGCCGCCGCCGCCGCCGCGGCTGCCGCCAAGTACTGCTGGGAGGACCTGTTGCCAAACGCAAAAGCAGGAAGAAAAGCGACTCAACCGAGAAGATTTGCTAAGAGGGTTTGACACCGTGAGCTGTGCCGCTCCGCGTCTCAAGGGCCATTTCCCCTCCCTTCCTCACGGAGCCAAAGCACGCGCGGGACGAGGGGCGACAACTAAGTCCTGCCGCCAGCCCCCAGTCCTGCCCCGTGACTCAAGTGACGGTCGCCTACACACCAAACGATGTCCCCCGTGCCCCCATTGCGGGTTTTTTCCCCACACCCCTGCCATAAACCACCAGTGCCCTCCTCCTTCTGTCCCGAGTTCATCGCCACCTACCCCACCCAATGAGCCCCAAACCCAACCTAACCTAACTTAACCTTTTTTAAAGGCCCCCCTCTTCTCATTTCCATCCAGTCCACCTCATCGCCCCAAGCCTCACTTAAAATATCCTGACTCCGCCAAGGCGTGCTGCTGTGCGTCCCGTACATGCGCCCACGTGATGGTGCCGGCACCAGGGCTGGCATGGGCCCCCGGGGGTGACGGCGGGGTGGAGGGAGAGCCGGGACCCAGGCCGATTCCGGGGTAGACGTCCGAAGGCGAGATGCGGCCGGTGGCCAAACCTCTGTTCCGAGTCGCCTGCGGGGACGGCAAAGGATCAGGCATCATGAACCGCAGCGGCAAGGAGTCACATTTGGGCAGCAACAGCAGCAGCAGTGTTAGCAGCCTCATTGTTCCTCACGTTCCCGCACGTGCACGCAATGCAATGTACGGAGCGACCCAGTTGCCTCATCCTTCCCCGGACCGGACCCACCGTTGCGGAGTTCGCGGCCGCCGCAATCCGTGTATGCTGCGGGGAGTACCGTGAGCCGTTGCCTCCACTGAAACCTGCACTCGGCTCCTGCAGCCTGGAAGACGAGAAAGAAAGAAAGAAAGAAAGAGGAAGACACAAGGGTCGTGCTGACCATGGAATGTGACGAAAAGTAACTGCCTAGAGCGCGGCATTAGGCAGTGTCCAGAGCCCAATCTTCCGGACCGATGGACTCGGGCCGGCACATTGTACAGCAGCCGTTCCCCCCCTCCACTGAAGGGGCAGGTATCGCGACCTGTCCTGTGTGCTGCGGATGAGTAGGCGAACCCAATGCGGATGAGTAGGCGAACCCAATGCGGATGAGTAGGCGAACCCAATGCCCCTTCCGCCTCGAGGGGCCTCTCTGTTTGTACCCCGGAGACCTCCCCAACGGATGGTGGATGGGCCCCCGACTGACTGCAAACTAGGCTCCGACCAGGTGTGGTGCTCTGTGGTACTGTCCATGTGGTGCTTAGGACCCGCGTGTACACAGAGAGATTATGCCTATACCCTGACCGGGGCTTTGGCTGCGGCTTTCGGTTTCTCTCAAATGCCTGGGGGCTGTGTCTCGACTCGGTCGCACCTTGGAAGAGAGGCCGCGCTGGCGCCGCCATCGACGCCGCGCGCAGGCTCTCGTTGGTCGCGTTCCCGGTCCGATAGCGAACTGCCGGGCAGGGGCAGGCGACGGGGTCCGCCTGGCGGAGGAACCAGGCAGGAAGGTTGAGGAGAGGCAGCGGGGCAACCGTGTTTGGACATGTCGGGGACCCGGAATGAGTGCGCCGATATTTCAAAGTCAGGTTGGGGGGGAGATGTGGAGGTTCTGAGGTTTGAGCACACGTTCCGGAACTTGTGGAGAATGTATATGCCATTGCGGGGAACATGCGGCTTGGTGTCCAGGAGGACACTGAGTCTCGCGGGCGCAAGGCACTGAAATTTAAGAATTTTAGGCTAGGTTGTAGAGGTTTGCATGAAAACTGAAAGATAGGATGTTGGATGCGTGCGCCACGATTTGGGTTGGCGCGACTGGCGCGGTTGGGGGGTGCTAAGCGGAGCAGCCTACCTAGCAGGTACGGTGTTCCCGTCGTGCCGGGCCGGGGGACAGGCGGAAAAGGTCCAGAACGATGACCCCCAAAGGATGCATGGACCGTCGATCGCGTCGGGGATGCTTCAGCTCCACGGTTGGTACCCTACCATGCAACATCAGACGAAAGGATTATGAAAGCAGCGTGAGTCCACGGGACAAGTCGTAACAACACTTTCACTGTTAAGTACTTGCAGTGCTGCCTTTTGCCTGCCTTCCGCTGAATACAAGGCCTACCGTGTATGTAAGGCGAACCGTCCAAAAGGTGCCACGTAATTATACAGGGACGTAGAGAAAATAATAACTTACTTGGTTTTGCTTTCCGTTGGCTCTACGGTCCAACGGAGCGAGAGACAAGTCTGCCTGGCCCCGCATACTGTTGGCATTCTCCGCAGCTAAGATCCTCCGCCAACAAAGTAGTACGTAAGTTTAAACATATTGTCACGTTCCATTACAAAAAAATTGTAGTTTGGATAGCTTTGTGCTTACAGGAACTTTCAAGTTTTCTTGGAAATTCAGGTTCATGTCCTGCAAGTCGAGTCCATGACATAAGTTATGATTTCACAGCACAAAACGTAAACGTTGTGCCAAATCCGTAGGCTGAATGCTACCGGATCGGACGTCGTAACGGTTGCCGTATAACCAAATGGCCAACCAGAATGCCAGCCAACGGCAATACTTTGTTTTGACGAGCTTTCGAGCTTTCAACCCTGCGCGCATACGTAACGTCTCCATGCAATGTGCCTTTTTCACGGTTTAATATCGACCATAGAGTGCTTCTGATTTCATTAGGCTTTGCTTGCCGGTGTAGAGGTGTAGCTGAGCCGCTGAGTGAATGGAACTGTAACCTGGTCCCGGGTAAATTTTTGTAACTCCTGCTGCAACACGCTCCCACGCGATCGCACGCACATCAACTACAAATACTGCAGTCAAATCGACAAAGCGGCGAAGGCGCGTCGTCTACCCATATGGCTACAAAATCTGCTGGGCGCTTGTCGCTATATTTTTGTTGAGTACTATGAAGTGTAATGCGTCGGGTCTGCGTCAAAAAGTCCTTTGCGCCAATCGCCTATCCACCCGCCCGCACATGGACGAAGCCCATCCCTCATCACATATTCCAAGCTCCTAGAGGCCCTACAATTGCCCGGATACCACCTAGAGGCCCATACCAGCTGCTTTTGCGCCGCCCTTCGCCCTCCTGACGTGTGCAGGCCCAACTTCCCCAGCTTGACTCGCACCAATATTGGTCCAGTCCCAGCCCATACTGCCGCCGCCTCAGCCGCCATGGTAATATCCCCTCCGCCAGCGCTGTCTAGGGGCCCCTTGACGTCCGGAACGCAGCTGCTGCTGCTGCTGCAGCGTGGCCCCCTTCAGGCGACCACCACCACCACAGTAGCAGCAGCAGCCGTTGGTGCAGGTGTTGGTGTTGGTGGTGTCACTGCTGCTACTGCTGATGCTGCCACTTTCCATGGGAAATCGCGTCATGGCAGTAGCAGTGGTGCCAGCTCCGCGGCACAGGCAAGAGCTACACGCCGCCATGCAGCTACCCGCACTTCCTCTCCTTTAGGACCGTCCCCAGACGCAGCAGCAGCAGCAGCAGCCTCCCTCCCAGGCCGCCCCACATCGGGAGAGCCGACGGCTTCCAGCAGCGGCGGCGCCGGTGACGACGACGTCGCCGTTGCTGCTGCTGCGCCGCAGCTGCCTCTGTGCCAGCGGCCTGCTGTCCACGTCGACGAGCTGGGCGCAGTTATGTCCTGGCGGGACCACATGTCGGGCCTTATCGCTCAGCTGGGGGACTCCCTGGAGCACATGGACGGGGGCCCGGACAAGGCGGGACTCCTGGTGCGACCGGGGGTGTGGAGGGGCGCTAGGCGGGGGTTTGGGTGGGTGGGAGGGAGGGGATACGAAATACTAGGAACAAAGCGGCTGACTGAGATCTGTGGGAGGGGGGCGGTAGGTGGGGGCAAGTAAGGAAACGACAAGCAGTCCCTGACTGTAATGTTACGTCATGTCGTGTTATGTTCTGGAGGTAGCGCGGGGTCCCCGAGTTCGGGGGTGTAGCGGCCGCCAGCGCACACAGTTGGCCGGGGGAACACGTCCAGGGGGCCCTCCGATGGGTTGAGGTGCTGGGCAGGGAGGCGGCTCTTGGGTGCCGCAGCGGCGCGGGCGGCGCGACCGGAGGGGAGGTGAGTGGGGCCTGGTGGTGACGGGGGACCGGGGCCGGATGGTGCCCGTGTGTCGGGCTCTAGGGATAGGACCCGGGCTGACTGTCAGCCGTACACCGTACACCTCCCCCCCCCAAACTTGCCCCCTTCCCTCCTCCTCAGTGACTTTCCCCCTTTTTCTCTCCTCCTTTTCCCCGTCGCCCCGCACAGCGTGAGCTGGACTGGGTGCTGGATGATGTCATTGAGGTGTGTGTGTGGGGGGGGGGCCCGCTGGGGTATAAGTGGTTGCAAGGTCCTTAGGAAAGCCAGCTGGCCAAGAAGCCAGTGCCAGTCCAACCCGGGAGTCCCCGTCTTGCCCCTCTACCTCCCACCCCCTCCTACGTTTGCTACTATCTTGCCCTGGCAGCAGCTTCAATCGCGTGTGGTTCGTCTTTCCCACCCCCTCCAACAGCTCAGGTAGTTGGGACGTAGCTCGGTAGTTGACTACTGCAGTCCCCATCACCAAGCCCTCCTCCCCCCTACCTCGGTCAGGCCGTCAGGGTGCGTCCTGAATCTCCCTGGGAGGAGACCAGCTGGCGGCTGCTGGAGCCCCGTGTGAGGACGGAGGAGACCAGGGGCCACGACCCACGGGTCACTTGGCAGCTAAGGCTGAGAGAGCCCGTATCGCAGTTGTGGGAGTGGTGGGAGCGGAGGCTGAAGGTGAAGGGGTGTGAGGGGGGAGGGGGAGGGGGGCCCAGGTTGTGGGCAGCAGCACTACAACAGCATAGGAGGAAGGTGCGTGAGGTCAAGATAGAGGGAGAGGGGGAGGATCCGGCACGCTGCTTTGCAGGGCGGGCAGCGTTGTTAACCCCCCTACGCCTCTCCCCGCACCGGGGCCCCGCCCTCACAGGATCGCGTTCCCTTCCAGTACCTCATCAGTACGGCACACTGGCACAAGTACGTGCTCAGTGTGGGACCGGGGGTGCTCGTACCCCGACCGGAAACGGAAATCTTTCCCGAGCTTGTCCGTACGGCGATCTCGGAGCGGCCGTACCTGGCGGCTGCGCCGTGGGCGGATCTGGGTACGGGCAGCGGCGCCATCGCGATTGCGGCAGCGGATGAGCTGCGGCGAGTTACCCTCGTAAGTGGTTGTTGTGGCAGTGGGTGGGATGGCCTCTGTGGATTGCATCAGAGCGGCCTTGAACACCCCTGACCTGGGGCTGGGTGGGTGGGTGAGGGGTCTGAGTCAAGGGCGCTTTTCGGGTTTTCCTTGGTGGTGGGGGGAGGAGGGGCTGGGGTGCTGGTCGGGAAGGTTAGGGAAGAGTGGCAGTCTTCCGCATCTCCCTAAGGCTTGGCCTTGTTTGGAGATCCTGGCCAAGATCTGGACACAGCGACCGGGCTAGCTGATTGGCGGCCTGCGAGGCAGAAGAGGAGGGGACTGGGGTTGGGACTGGGATTGGGACTGGGACTGGGATTGGGACTGGGACTGGGATTGGGACTGGGGTCTACCGCGGTTGGGTTGTGGGTATCACGTGAGCCAGGGTACCCCGTGAGGTTGTTTTTCCTCTTCCCTACATTGCCCCGTATGTCGCTCAGCTACTGCCCCCCCCGGGTGGCCCCCTGTAGATCCCCCCCGACCCCCTCTTCACCCCTCCATCCCCCCGACCCCCTCTTCACCCCTCCATCCCCCCGACCCCCTCTTCACCCCTCCATCCCCCCGACCCCCTCTTCACCCCTCCATCCCCCCGACCCCCTCTTCACCCCTCCATCCCAAGTCTGTGGAGGTGTGGGCAGTCGACCTGAGTCCTCGAGCAGTGGCGTACGCTACCTTCAATGCCCAGCTATGCCTGCCCTCACCGCCGAGCACGGGCGCCGGCGGCAGTGGCGGCGGCGGCAGGCCGCTCGTGCGTGTCGTACAGGGCAGCTGGTTTGAGCCGCTGCGGCACCTGCGCGGCCGCCTCGGCGGCGTGCTCACTAATCCGCCGTACATTCCCCGCGCCCAGATGTCGGGTTTGCAGGCTGAGGTGCGGCTTCACGAGCCCCGGGGGGCACTGGACGGCGGCGAGGGACCGGGATTGGACAGCTTGGAGGTGGGTGGGAGTGCACTTTTGTGTGTGTATGTATGTACAGCTGTCGGGGGCCGGGAGGTTAAGGAATTGGAGAGAGATTGTGGGGACGTGTTGCAGTCGGTGGGAAGGCCCTAACTGGGGGGATGAACTAAAGGGGAAGAAGGGGTTCCCCTTTAAGGGAAGAACAAGGGGTTCCCGTCCCCTTGCTCTTCAGACCCTTCGCCCTGTCCCCCCCTCCCCGACTTGTCCCCGTCCTTCCACCCTCCCCAGATCTTATGTTCGGATGCGGCGGCTATGATGCTCCCGGGAGGGCTGATCGCCCTGGAGGTGAGGGCAGCGGCGAGACGGGCTGTGAGGGCAGCCCCTGGGGGCCCCTCGGGCCCTAGTTCCTAGACTCGCTTTACGTCCCCCCGACCGAAACGATGTGTCTTTTGAACCCCTCCGCGGAATGAAACACGTCCTTTCCGCTTTTTGGTCTCTTAATTCATTTACTGTTACCGCGCCAGGAACCCCTTTTTGCAGGAACTCTTTGCTTCCCTGCCGTTCCCCGGCGGTCATCTAGGGCTCCGTTCTTGCTACCGCTCTTGCTACCGCTCTTGCCCAATGCCTTTGGAACCCCCCACCGCTGCCCCACCCCGGGAACTGCGTGTATTCAGACCGCCGGCGGTGATCAGGCGGAGCTGGTGGCGGAGCTGCTGCGGGGGGTCCGGGAGCCGCCCTCCTGCGGGGCCCTGGACGTGATTGACACCACCGCCAGCAGTAGCACCCGCCTTAACACCGCCACCATGGACAAGAACAACAGTACCAGCAACAGCAGCCACAGTAGTGCGGGTGAAAACGACGCTGCACTGACCCGGGGGTCGGTGGTGAGGGGGGAGGGGGGTTCGGTGCGGTTGGGGGCTCCTGCTGCATTTGAGGAGGTGGAGGTGCTGCCTGATTGCTACGGGGTCCGGCGGTTCGTGAGGGCGTACCGGCGAAGGGGGGGGACGGTCGGTCCGACGGACGGTCGGTCGTAGCGGTTAGCGGTTAGTGGTTGGCGGGTATTTAGCGACTGGAACCTGGGGCGGGGGGCCCCCCTTGGGCCCCTTTGGGTAATGGAGGCGGCTTGAGGGGGGGCTTCCTCTAGGACTATTCCAACCCCTCTCCCCAGCACTCCTCCGGGGAGTCCGCTCACGTCACACCGCAAAGGGGGAGAAGTCCCTGGTAGGAGTGCGTTATGTTACAAGTTACAAGTTCCGCACAAGTGCGGGGGTGTCCGTAAAAGCCTTGGGGGTGGCCATGGACGCTAAATCGGTTTTAGCGCGGTTATGTAGAGAGCGTAGGTTCCAACCTGGAGTGATGGGGGGGTGCAGGGGCGGCGGCGGCGGCAGCGGCTGCAGCAAGTGGAAGGGGAAGAGCGCTGCTTTTGGTGGCTCGTTTGCCGCCTTCTCAAACCGCGTGTTGCGGCAGACAGAGAGGGCTGTGCACGGAGGCCTAACGGAAGTTCTCGATAGGGCTGTTGCGTTCACGAGGTGGTGGTGGCCACGCGGGGGCAGGGGACCGCTGTGATCAGTTGCTAGTTGGGAGTTGTACTGCCAACAACGACTAGGATACATAGGACAATCGCTGTGTATATCTGTATGCATCTGTATCTAGTCTTTGTGTATGTATGTATGTATGTATGTATGTATGTCATGGAGTTATGCGGGGGCGGCTCATTGCGGCTCATGGGATCCTCATATCATCGTGCGGCGTAAAAAGTCATACCAGAATTTGTACGACGAACTGTACGGCCCATGGGACGTGCAACGCGTGAAGAGGGGCAAGCGAATGACGTATAAAGCGGCGAGAAGGCTCCAAAGCGAATCCATCAGCCCTACCCAGCCAATGGATCGCCACCCGCAATCCCTCGCCCCTTCGGCGAGACCCGGGTTCAGCTCCAAACCCCTGTTTTGCCCCCCCGTGCCGCGGACAACCCACAACCAGCAATCCGCGCCTCTTTGGAGACCGTCTGTCCGTCAGTCTGTATGCATTTATGTATCCCACAGCCCCTTCTCTCCTCCCTCTTCCCTCTCCCCGTCCGCTTCCTGAGAGGTCCTACACCCCCATCGGAAGCCCCAAATCCTACTTTGCTTTGCTTTGATTAGCCCGTCCGTCAGTCCGTGAGCCTAATCAGGCAACCAACGGGTGGGCCGGGTGGCAGCATGGACCCCTTTTCGAAGGTCTCCTGGTGCCATTCCACGCCCGCTGCCAACGACACTCAATTCACCTAGACCGCGCAACCCCCCGACCACCGCCTTGGACGCCACCAGCGCTGCCGCATCTCAACACGCGACGTTATGCACTGCCACCGCTATACCATAGCCATCGCCATCTTCCGCCCTCTTCCTCGCAATCGCGTTAATCTGTCCCCAGCCTCCTGCCACGTGTCGTGCTGTGTTTTCCCTGCGCGTTCTCCATCACCGCCCCTCTCCCCACGCTGGGCCACGCTGGTAGCGGTCCTTTTCCTTGCGACCCAGTTGCACTGTGGCCTTCCCTCCCGCCCTTCTCACGTGGACCCCACTCACCCCACCTCCGAGTCCGACCCATCCCCGGGGCCTCGCCCCCGCCGCATCAGAAACAGCTGCAATCGGTGCAGCCCGAACAGCGCCAAGTTTAGCGGGTCAAGGTACACCCCAAGCGCCGCAAACACGTGTTCGTCCGAGTGTACGGCATATGCGTGCCTGCCATACAGCAGCATCAGTACGTCCACCACGGCGTACATGGAGAATGCTGCCGCGGCAGCGGCGGCGCCGCCAGCGGCGTGGCCGACCCAACTGCAGCGGCGAAGGCCGCTGCCGCTGGCGGAGCCGGCGACAACAGCCTCCAGCGCAGCGCCGCCGGCCCAGCCCAGTACGACACCCGCGCAGCACCAGGCAATCCCCGACCCGGCCGTCAAGTCGGCCATACGGCCTAGGAGCTGAGCGCATGCAGCCACACACGCCAGCGCCAGTGCCGCCAGCGCGACAGCCTGTACGACAATACACGTGCCCAGCGCCGCTGTGGCGGTGGCCACCACCAGCACCTGACCGGCGGAAAAGACTGCAACGGCAGCGGGGGGATACGGGACGACAACATGCCGTACGGTCAACGAAAAACACGTACAGCAGAGCGACGTCAGCACAAGCAGCACTGACGCTCGCACGCCAGTAGGGCCGCGGGGGCCTGAGCAGAGTGGGTCAGGCATGCATGAAAGCAGTCCGTCAGCCCGCCTGTCGTACCCGTACCCACGCACCCGCGAACGCCAGGAGGCTACGCGGGTGGGGCCTCCGCAGCCTCTCCGACAGCGCCATCAGCAGCAGTGTACCTAGCGCCAGCACCAATGTGAGGTGCAGCACCCAGGGCTGGTTCAGTAGCATGCGCCGTGACACCTCGGGGGGGGCCACCAGCACTGCCAGACCCCCGCCCGCGGCGGCGCCCAGCGACAGCGCCAGCAGTGCAAACACATTTCTCAGGAAGAGGTTCCGGAGCTGCAGGGGGCGCAGCGGCGGGGAAGAGGACGTAGAGGGTGGGAGGTTTGGGCAACGGGGCTAAGCAAGGCGGGGTTCCGGTGGGGGGAGAGCTTACCCGGGGCTGTGTCAGTACGGGATATGTGTGTATTGACAGGCAAACCCTAGGTATCATAGGTAACACCCGTCTCATATGGATGTCTCATATGGATGGCCCCCAGTTTCACAAAATGATTGCCGTACCTGCACATGGGTCCCTGTCGCGGTGTTGATTCGCTGCCAGGCGGTGGAGGTGTGGGGGTTGGGGAGCTGAAGGGGTGAGTCGCGGTACGAACCTGCAGCCGGGACGGGGCCGCAGGGTGGTACGGCCGCAGGACGAGATAAGAGGCGGAGGAGGAAGCGAAGGACAGGTAGGTGCAAGGGGAGGAGGAGAGAAAAGCAAGAGCAGGTAGCCAGCCGCGGCAGGTGGTGGGGGAGGGACGCACGCAGTGTCTTCAATATGGGCCAGGTGGTCGCACAGGATTTAATGGACATCTGGACCTCCACACGCACCCAGCACACACTTCGCACCATAACATGAAGGCGGCGGCATGCCACGCTAGGGTAATGGGTTGGTTAGGTGGTTGGGGAAGGTAGTTAGCTAGCCAGGTAGCTAGGCGGATAGGGATCCATCTGGGCTTGGTAGGCAGGCAGATGGGCAGCCGTGTTCCAGTCCTGGTGGAAACCGCTGACCTCCCGGCGGTCAAGGCAGCGGGTCCTTGACTCACGAGGGGAGAGGGCGGGCATAGGCGTGTAGTAACCCGTGATGAGCTGCTCCTGCATGCCGTTGTGTTCGTACAAGCCGTACAAGCCGTACCCACGAGAGCTGAAGAACATCTGCGAGGATTGCTGCGATGGAGCCTGCGCCAGTGCCGCAGCCTGAGGCGCGGGGCCAACGCAGGCGAACTGCGGCGCCGCGGGCGGCCCAGCTGACCCACGGGTCGCTCGGGTCGACCGACTTGCGCCCGCCTCAGTCGTCGCGGCGTCCGGGCTGGGCGGTTCGGCGGCTTGCAGCTCGTGAAAAAGTGCCATTGCGTATGCGGATAGCTGCTGTGGCTGCGATTGGCCCGTTGTGTAGGGCTGCGAAGTTGCCGTCGTGCAGGGAACTGCTGACCTGGACGGCTGAGCATCTTCGCTGCGAGAATCAACACAAGCTTGATTATCATGATTATTATTATGGTTTTCTTGTTGTAGAGAACCAGCCTCCACTTCGGTGTCAGCTGCTGCGGAGCCACCGGCGGCGGCAGCCGCGATAGAAGTGGTCAGCAGCGGCCCCGAATAGAGCGCGAAAGGGGAGAGGGATGAGGGCCGCATCCTCTTAGCACTGTTATAATATAGCTAGGCGTCTTTGCCCCGGTGGTTGCTGCCCCGCCCTTTATTGTTTCAAAACTCTTTCGTTCATCCGGCGCTAAGACTACACAGCGTATCCCATGAGGATTCGCAAGACTTCAGGCTAGTCAAACCTGCAAGCGACTGTCTTTGTTTGTAATCATATCCTTCATGCTGATGAACGCAACATTTGCGACGCCTTACGGCAGGCAAACAAGCTGTCGGCACAGGCCCAATCCAACGGAACGAATATGAAGGGAGCTTGCATGCGAAGCGGTCCAAGTCTTGTTATTTCGGCGCGCCGCGGCGCTACGGTCCTCTGCACAGGGGCACAGGGCATGTAGGTTACACTCGAATGAGCCACAGAGTACACCGAAATATCTCCTGAAAAGCTCCCGCCTCCCTTTTCGCCTGTCTGCGTGCCTACATTCCGATCAGCCCGCTTAGCCTCTTCAATATTCTAGCCTCTGTCTGAAAGGACTGCCAGGATTCCGGCACCGGAACACGGCGCGCAGTAATAATGTCGGAGGGCAACTGGGTCTCGCCTTCCTGCATCGCCGAAATTTGCAACTCGCTACTCGCGTTTTTCTTTCCGCAGCTGCTTTTTCGCAGTCTGGCACAACCGCACCCACTGCAATGTGGCTCCTCGCATCGGCACATTAGAACGTTGGTGCCGCAAACCTCCAGCGCTCCTCCTCTTCCTCCTCTTATCACCTACCTAATAGTAGTAGCGCGATTAGGAAAGCCACCATCATACTCGTACCTCCGCATATGGCCTTGGTTGAATCTCCTTTTCTGCAGCCACTCCCGACCAGAACCCCACCTCCGAAAACCACACGCGCACTCTCTAATGACATCGTAGCTGACAAAACAAATTAACCCAACGGCCGCCTCAACCTGGCTGCCTGCCAGCCGTCTACTCAGCGCACATGTCGACCTCCTGCGCTTTTGCATCCACCCCCTCCTCAATTTGCTGGTGGTCCTCCCCCTCCGGCTGCGGCGCCAGCGCTGTGGCCACCCGCGCCGGCAGATCATAGCCCTGCTCCGGATCCAGTACCATGGCCGTGATGGCGCCATGCCTGGGGTCGTACTCGAACCGTACCTGCTCGTCCGGCATCTTGGAGGCTGTGGCACACATCCAGTCCAGTGCCGCATCCCCAAATCTGATCAGCTGGAAAGCGTCGAAGGGGAAGCCCTGGTCTCGGGCCAGAGCGGGTAGCCGGGTCACTGGTAGGCGCTCCACCTGCCCGGATTGGGGACCGCGCGCACACGCGCGCGTGTGCATGTGTGTGTGAGGAGGTGGGGTGGGGGGAAAGCATCATACGATCTGCGGTTAACGAGTGTGAGGCAGTGAGGTCCGTGATGACATCACCATCACCATCACCATCGCTGGGGTCGCCAGCCAAATCATCGCCTGGAATCAACACTGCCCACCGCTCACTAACTGCCAGCACCCCTACCCCACTCCCTACCGCCTCCGACTCACTTTTTGCAGGATGCCGCTGCGGTCCCTGCCGCCCGCCACCAGCGTGGGCACTCCCGCCAAATAGGACTGCACCCACCATCGCGCGTACTTGTCCCGGTACAGCCGCTCCTTGGCCCGGTCGTTCTGGGGCAGCCTGCATGCATGCAGGTGGTAGCCAGGCAGGCGGGCGGGTTTGATGTTTTCTTTCCATCTAAATAAATCTCCGAAGACAAGAAGTTTGCCTTAATATCCTAAAACTCAAGAGAATAAGAACAGATTCCAAAACGCAATTGGGCCCCAAACCGAGCCAAGCCACAGCTGACGGCTGGAGGAAGGGGGAGCTAAGTAAGTCCAATCAAGAGCAGTGAGCAGAGCCGAGTAAGCTAGAGGTCCGAGGCCCGGAGGGACACATAGTCGTGTCAATAGGCCCAGGGGACACAGTAGGAGGTCGGAGCGTTTCTCCTGTCCCGCAAGGATATAGGAGCTGTATGCAAAGAGTGGAAAGGAGGGCAAGGGGGCGACACCACGGATGGAAACCCAAATCGCCAACCTAGGCCTTTAGGTACCGCGGGAGAAGAGCTGTTAACTCGCTTACATAAAGTGGAGCGAAGCGAAGGGTGTGGGGGAGAAAGCTGCCAGGCACAACCTGCAGCGCATTCGGATGCGGCCTGGGATTATCAGGGTCTGGCATGAGCCCGGCAAACCTACACGTAAGTCTTGAGCTCCACGTATCCCACGAACTCGGCCCCCGGATCGTTCAGCTCCTCGGGGGGCGTCTCCCAGGCGTCTGTCTCAGCCGCCATCAGGATCAGGTGCCGCCCCAACCGAATCTGGGACGATAAACAGATAACACATAACGGATACACAACCGGCGCCAACTGAATCAGAATCCACAAATGATTCGCATTGTCGTTCTTAGCATCCGAAAGGGCCACCGGTGCGTTGCCATTTGGCCTAGAAGCTGGTAAGAGGCCAAAGCAGAGGCCAGGGATGGCACAAAAGGCCCGGGCACAGACGTGTTCGTGGTGGTACGGAGCGGCGGGGAGGAAAGCGGCGGGGCTGGGTGGGAAGCCGCAAGAGTGCTTCACACCAAAAAAGAGCCCATGGCACAGTCAAATGCAGTCAGTACAATCAGGGGGCCGCGAGACCTCCAACTATGTCTTGTGTCACCTGCTCATGTTCGATTGTAGGGCAGAGCTCTCCGTACCATTTACCGCACTCGCCTGAACCATGAGAGCGAACTCCCCAGTGGTGTCCACGGGGTCGGATGGTCTCGCGCCTGTGCACAGCGCCTCGAACTTGTATCTACACGCTTGCGGGGTTGGTAAGCCGCAGTCGGAACCACGGAGGTGAGCCGTCCCGCCGCGGGGCAAGGAGGCGAGGGAAGGATTCAGGTACAAGCAGCGCGGGGTCAACTGCCGACGTCCACAGCGAGAGGGGGGTAAGGGAGGGCAGCGAGGGGCGAGAGGGGCCCCTGGGGGGCCAACTGGGCCTGGACAGAGCCAGCAGATAGGTAAGAGGGACAGACACGAGCAGCTAGGTAGCCTAGGCAGACACGGGAAAGCCCTGGACGCTGTGGTTTGCTGTAGTGGGATGATAGGCGGCCGGGCTAACCACCACTGCCAGCAGTAACAGCACCGGGCCGCTTCTGGGGGCATGAGAGATAGAGAGATAGATGGGTCCGTGTGGGTTGGTGGAAATGGAGCACCGAGGCAGGGTGGGGCACCAGGCCGGGCCTCGAAACGAGCCCGGCTGCAGCTGCTGTAGCGGCGACGGCATCAACTTGGCTTATCAACAGGGTTTTGGGTTGCCTGCAGCGCCCCTTGCTTCTCCAGGTGCTGAAGGGGCAATGCGGAGGCCTCTGCATATGTTTTATGCGGGAGGTGCTGAGGGCCTCTACGTTGCCGACCGGTGGGTGCTGGCCCCCGTTGTTGGTGCTCCACCAGGCCTTACCGGCATCCATCTGTGACATGGGGGGCAGGGAGAGCTGTCGCCCTCCTTTCCACCCCACGTGTTATCAACCGTGTTCCCGCCCCCACGCCCATTCTCCGGGCCTACCCGTAATACGTGAACCGATCCTGGTCCGGATTCTGGCGCTGCTCCTGCATCTTGACGATCTCCAAGAAGAGAGTGGTGCCGTGCCATACTGCATCAATAACCCACGGGTCGTTCTGTTGCAGCGGCGTCATGAGCAACTTGTTCAGGTTGTTCCGGAACGTTACAACTGTGGGGCGTTCCATGGGCAGGCAAGCAACCTTGGCGCCGTAAAGGATAAAATCCACGGGCACAGCGTCGTCCGAGTCTTGTTTTCGAATAAATGCGTCGGGATAGCCCTCGTTCAAGTTCACATGTCGGAGGGATTCCGGGTCCGGCACCATCGTCCGCAAGCCTGCAGGCGGGAGGAGTCAGACCGCACCACATACCAACCGGTAAGCGAGCGCAAAAGGAGGTCCAGACACACACATTCACAAGTGTGCATGTGCGCCGGCAAATAGCAGCAGCAGCAATAGCAAAAGCAAGCAGCAGCAGGAGCAGGTTTGGCGTTCCCCGGATGCAAGACTTCCGCGACCCCTATCAATGATAGCAGGACGGGTACAACCCGGTTTAAGCCCCGCCCACCCCTTCAATACGGGCGCCATCTCTGTCCACACCACTTGGGTGCGCCACCAGCACCTCAGCAATGTGCAAAACCCCATGCGGCCTGACGTCTAGCTTAAGGCCAACTCTGTTTAACGGAACCCGCTACAAACCCCGCGCGCTCTGACTGTAGGCTGTGGGCTTAGTTTGCGACTTCAATGCGGACGTAGCGGCGCACATACTACACGGCTACGACCCACCACTTGGATCCCCATAGCTGTACAAGCCGCCCTGGGAGGCGCTGCTTCGCGTCCAGCAGAATACGTGGTTGGGTCGGCTGATGGAGACGTTTCGGTGTGAGCCATGAAGTTTGTCCTCTACACACCAGGTCCTGACGGAGAAAGCCCTTTCCCCCATCGTCAACTGTTCTTTAGCAAGTGATCGAGTTTGTGACAGACCTAACGCATTTATGAGGCTCCATGTTGTCACGGGTCTGGCCTGTCGTCACAGGTAATGAGACTGGGCAACTTTGGTTGTGGCTTGACGCGCTATATCAACATTCGACAGGCAACACCATTGAAATGCGCTAGAGCTGCTTCCATTACAGGACTTCGGGCCTTGGCTTCAGAGAACTCCAGGCAAACCCGACCGTACAAGTACATTCATGGAATAAGCAATTCCCTTTTGCAATCAGGTTTGCTCTGACAATCTCTCACCACTTCTTACAAGCAGGTGCCCTTACTTATGTGGTTTGCTTTGGACTTCGTTCGACTCTCCTGCGCTAAACTGCGGGATCACTTGCGGCTAAGTGCGGTATACTGAACAGCTATTATCATAAGGCCAGAAAGTAGTAGAGTAGACTTGTGAACGGCAAGTGTTGCCTTCCTGTCTCATCTATCTAGCTTCCGTTATGGATCAACTGTTCGTTACGGAAGGAAAGCGCAAATACGCCAAATTTGAGCATAGGACATTATGAACAAGCATACACTAGTCTGCAGGCAATACGAAGGCTTATTTTCTTGCGACCTGCTAAAAGTTTGCATCCCAGCTGGCTTTCGCTTTGTTACATTTATTTTACCTTAAGTAAGAGAAAACTTATGTTTTTGCACCATGATGCTGCCCTGGAAGTGATTTCATAAACTTCGCGCTGGACCCTTCCTTCAGTTGCAAACAGGCCCTGCGCATAGTCTAGCGGATTCAGTGCTCTTTTTATTCGTACCATCTTTACGGACTGGACTTTGAGGCATCTGACACCTGAAGTAAATGCAGGCAGCGGCTCTCTTGCCTCACCCGGCTTGTACCTGCCATGGGAAGCTGATGCAGGGACGACGTCAGGGGACCTTCCCCACCCACGGCCCTCGGCGGTATATCCCCGCCTTTGCCTCAACCCTCCCCGGATCACGGACTAGCAGCGGCAGCAGATCTGCAGCATCTCTCACCTCTGCGACTTCGCCGTCCACAGCACGACCAGCCTTCACACATCCTCTGGCCACCTACCTAGCTGCTGCCCCCGCGGCCCAGACAAGCATCTCAGACTCAGCTTCCAGCAGCATCCTTCTTCCTCTTAACCGGCACTCCAGGTGCTGCAGCAGCAGCCACAATAACGCGCAGAGATGTAGCCTGCTGGTCGCCTGCGCCTCGCCGTCCTCCTCTTCTGGTTCCCAATGGGTCCCCAATCCCATGGAGCTCGTGCGACGTGAGGCCGGGCTGCAAAGCAACAAATTGCATCCCGACCTTCGGGAACGAGTGGAGGCGGCCGTTGAGCAGCTGGGCGGGCGAGTTACGGTGGGTGAATGGGTTTGCGGGCGAACGGCGGGTTGGGTGCCCGCCGGTTGGTCGTCTAATTGGCTGCCTGGTAAGACCGTCCAGACGGCCGTTACCTCCAGTTACCCCTGGTCCCGCCAAAAGTAGAGACAGTGACAATCCAAATCCCGCTCCGCAACCGCCGCAACGGAGTTCCTCATGGTTGAGCTGCGCAGTTGGGTGAGACAGGAAGCCAGTCTTATCTCCGGTGACTGTTGCAGCTTGCAGCACTTACCTTGTACCATCTTGCTACAGGTAACGACCGCCACCACAAGTATGTGGCTAGCAATTGATTGTTTGTACTCTTTGTACACAGAATTCCCCATAAAGTTCCCCACCATGCACCAATGCCCGTAATCACAGACCGGGGGCCTTTGCCTGCTGGGCGGCTATCCCCGAGCTCGTACAGACATTATGTTTATCTTTGTTGCTGCCTGTGGTTCTCCTTCGCTTGCCGTAACCCATTCGTTCCACTTGCAACTCCGGCAGGTGGGTGACGTGGCGGCGCGTGCGGGAGTTAAGTTGGCGGATGCGGACGAGGCGCTCAAGGCGTTGGCATACGACACGCAGGCGTCACTCAAGGTAGTGTCTATCTTTAAGGGAGGTTATTGGTTGGCCTCTGAATCGGTAGTGGGTGGAGCTTTTGGAGCGGGCAAAACCATGCCGCGTGCTCACGGCAACAGCAGTCAGCCGGGTGGAGGGCGAAGGGACGAACATTGGGTGGGTGGCTTCAGAGTCTTAACGGTGTACGATCCGTGTGGTGTTGGCCCTGATGCTGGCGCTGCAGCTCCTGTGGCCGCATCCGTGCCTGCAAGCTGTAATCACTTAATCCAGCATTTGTCGTGGAGCCCTGCCCTGGCCCCTAAGTGTTCTGTTGCAGCATGCCGCCACCGAATTCGGCCATTGACCCTCAGCACACCCGAACTTGCCGGGGAACCCCTGCGGATATAGGTATCGTCCGAGGGCGCGGTAGTGTACGGATTCGCACCCGACTTCCAAAGCCGGCTCCGGAACCGCTCAGTGCTCATCGCCGCTGCGCCGCTGCTGCGCCGCACCGTAGGCGTGCTGTCATACCTTGTGCGCGTCGCCTTCGGTACGGCACTCATAGCGTCGGTCGCACTTGTGTGGCTGGCGATTGCTGTGCTGCTCAGTAGTCGCAACGACGACAGGGACAACCGCCGCCGCGGTGGTGGCGGCGGCGTCACGTTTTTCATGGACCCGGTAGACCTGTTCCTGTACTGGGATCCGTACTATGAAAGGTGCGGTGCGGCGTGTCAAGCTCGGAGATTGTGAGCGGTGAACAGCGCTGCCAAAGACGCCAAGGGCAAAGCTATTCTTTTCTTCTTGTTGTCATACGCTTAAAATTGGTGCCACTCCTGGAGCAGGGTATCGCGCACTGGCGCTGGCATCCGGATTTAGACCCTGTGGGGCACAGTCTGTCCTGGTTTCGGGCACATGCCAAGCTGCCTCCTGCTGCTTCGGGGTCCGGCGGGCAGGCTGGGTAGGTAGCTAATTGGCTGCGAACAGAAATGCTGTGGCGCTAAATCCCGGCCTGGTTCGCGCCTATTAACCCAGCAGGAAGCGTGCCGCTCGCTCTGCTGAGTTAAGAACGGGAGGTATGAACTTCATGGAGGCGGTTTTCTCGTTCGTGTTCGGAGACGGAGACCCGAACGAGAGCTACGAAGAGCGGCGCTGGCAGGAGCTGGGTGCCATGATTCGGAAAAAGTGAGGGGGAAAGGGGTGTGGGGTTTGGGGGCTATGGAAGAGCCAGCCAAGAGGAGGATGGGCTTCCAGCCATGCACGTGAGAAGGCTGTGGGAACCCCTAGGGAGGTCCGTCGACCCATTCAGGGGGGAAGCGTGATGCACCTTATTGCTGTCTGTTGAGCGGTGCCGCCAGTTTCATTCGCCTACCGCACCTCCCGGTTCCAAAACTCTGTCGCTCCGTGCAGGGGTGGGGTGCTGACGGCGGAGGAGATGGCGCCTTTCCTGGAGCCGCCGGCACCGGCGCCTGTCCCGCCCGCATACAGCAAAGAGCCGTACATACCGTACCCGGACGAGAGCTTTGTGCTGCCCGCGCTGATCAAGTTTGGCGGCGAGGCGGAGGTGGACGAGCAGGGCCACATTCTGTATTGCTTTCCTGCACTGCAGAGGACCGGGGTGCAGGTGGGTTAGGAGCCGAGGGTGTCGGGAAATCTGTTGTTGTTGTTGGCGGTGGTGGGCCGGAACATGCCACGGTGTGTGTATGTGTGTGTTAGACCTCGGTTGCGTTACCCAGAGAGGTGTAACGAGGGTATGTGGGTCTCGTCCTGGACGGAATAAGCATGTGCAGCCTGCGCCAAGGGCCACCAAGCCAGGGAATGCTTTGAATGGGTTATGTAGGCCATATGTAGGTCAGCGTGCGAGGGAGGTATTGCTGTTAAGGATCAATGGCTGGTGCTGAAACATGCATAACAATAGGCGCAAGGCCCGTCATGGCGGCTCTCTACCACCATGCAAACCGCAGGGCCATAACCCAGCTGTGATTCCCCCCACGTCTATCCGCAGCAGCAGCAGCAGAAGCGGTGGCGGCTGCGCAATCGTACCGAGTCCACCTCCTGGAACGTGCCCCTGGAGCGGACCTGGGAGCTCACCGCTGCCACTCCCGGCCAGGTGTGAGTGTCAGTTGGGCCGTTAGGACTTCGGAGCAGCAGAAAGGACGGGGCTGGCTGATTGGATCCCCCATCGAACCCCTGCTGTTAAGGAGTGATGCCACTCAGTTGACTCATTGTCGGCCCTCCTGAGCTCGGCAGCCCATGGCGCACTTCCCCCCCCCTTGTCATCGAGCCCTGACTCGGAGGGATATACCCGTGCACCTAACCGACACGATCGAATGAGTGCAAATCCCGTTGCTGGTGGAGCAATACCCTGTCTCTCTCGCCACTCATAACCCCCATGCACACATCCGCTCACGGCTCATGATCTGCATTTCCCCTGCAGATTGCCGGAGTGGTGACACTTGGCCTGTTCAACCTGCTGGGGGTGGGTCTGCTGTCAGGGTTGCTTGCAGACCCCCGTGGTCCCGCGCTCCTAGCCATGCAGGGCCTGGGATTTGTGGTGGCACTCATGGGGCCCTTGAAGCTGTATGCAGGGACCTTCTTCGCCATACCCGCTGTCAGGTGCGACTACAGTGCGGCGGACGCTGTCGGTTAGAAATGTTTAGGATGCCGGATTGGTGTGATCGTTCTGGGTTTCTTAGCCATTGCAGCCGCCCCCGCCTCCGCTGCCTAAGCCCTCTCCCTTACCCTCCTCTTTTCCCCCGGGCCCATGCACGGTGTTTCCTAACCGGCCCGCTTTCCAACCCCTTTCCCCCTCGCAGGTGGGTTCTCAATCAGATCCGCAATCAGGAGATAGAAGCCAGAAATGAGACACGGGAGGCCGCCATTGATGTGCTCAACGAAGCCGAGTCAGCAGCGTCCTCTGCACCCGCAGCCGCAGTGAGTGACAAGGTGGCCGCCGCTAGGCGCAAGGCACTGGCCGAGGGGCGGTCTGGGCCGCAGCTGGTGCGTGATGAGGAGATTATCTTTGACAGCGGGGGGGAGGCAGGCAGGCAGCTGGATGCAATGGAGAGGGACGACTGGGACCAGCGGCTGGCGCAGCGGGAGCAGGGGTTGGAGCGGGAGCGCTGGGGCCAGGGGCGGTGGTGAGGCGCCTGGGGGTTGGGGAGGGGAAGGGGCTGCGACACCGTCCAGCACATGTCTGTCCTAGCCCATGACCCCGCACACTGGTGGCCTCGGCTGCTGTCACATGACGGAAGGTGAGGGAAAGGTGGGGCCAGCTGGTGGCTACATCCAAATGGAGGGCTGGGGACGCTGTTGAAGAAGCCCCATGGCTCATATACATTTTTTCAAATTATCCTACATCTGTGTACGTATGTGTCTGATTACCGGAGATGCTACGGAGCAGAGAAAGCATGCGCGGGTACAACATGTAGCATGTGGTGTTGCATAATTCGCCTGAGCTTGTTGATTATGCGGATCTGGCGGCTTTATTAGGTGTGGCTGTGATACCCCTGGAGGGCGCTCCTCTTGTTCCCTGCTGCTGTGCCAGCCTTGTGCTGCCCATTACATTACTTGTATGATAGAGCGGCAGTGTTGTAGGCGCTTGGGGGCTTCCATGGTTAGCTGTTTTCTCTTCGCTAGTTCGTGCCTTCTTGAGTCCTGGATTAATGTAATTCCGTTCCTAATTAGGCATGCATGCTTGTCTCGAACCACCGGTGCCGGGGAAGGAGTGCTGTTCCTAGGCCTGCGAGGCAGGGACTGCTTAAAGAGTATGTTGTCGTCATATGATATGTGCACAATCATTGAATATATATAATGTTGGAGCGAGCCTGTACAGCACTCCGTGAAGAAGCTAATCAGCAGGTCCTGCTCCTCAAAGTAGGCCTTGCTGACCTCCTTCACCTTGGCGGGGGTGAGTGCTTGGACCCTGTACCAGCCCACGGGGCCGTCCTCTAGCTACTTGAGCACGCCCTGATTGTCCGCCTGCAGCCAGTCCTCGAGCTGTCGTCCCTGGGGTGGAGGAACTTGGTGGGCTACTTATCAGGCCCCATATGGCCAGCTATGAGAAGGTGACCGGGAAGTGCACGTGCAGGATATATCTTGCTGCAGTTGCCAAGCAGAAAGCCCCTTAAGTGCTAACCAACCAATAAATATGACTGGGCTCTCGCACATGAAACATACCAAGCATGGACAAGCACTCACAAAATGCCAAGCTGCAGGAACAACGATTGTGCTGGACAATAAGATCTCACCTCACATTTAATGCCTCAGAAGGCCATGGTGTTTCGAATTTCATTGGACAGAAGCGATGGCTTGTCCACCACAGCTGTCATCATTCTGTGATAGAGACAGGAACATAGTGATGTGAGCCATTAAGCAGAGAGGAGATACCACACTCGCTGCAAAGGAGGGATTTTGCCCTCGAAACTGAGGCGCCCCCCCAATGCCGCAAGCACAGATAGGTGTACCATGCATGCCGGCACAGCTAGAGTGTGTGCCCTTTCCTCGATCCTTGGCTGAGACCCTACATCCGTCCCCACAGACTGCATTCTGAGCATGCGGCGCCTTCCCTTCCCCGGATGAACTCACCCACAGTGCCTCTGATGCCCAGTGTAACTAATGTCTCATTCGCCTACCTTGAAATGCACGGGGAAGGCACCCTTGATGACCTCATAGGCATGCACAAAGCGGCACTCCTGTGGGCATGACTGCTCCAGCTCGATGGTGATGCATTTCCTCACCGCGTCGACTTCCGCCTCCAACATCTCCAGGCTGCTCGAGTGCACGTGCAAATTTTGGCGGGTCAGCACATTATCGGCCTCCGTTGCCACCTGCGCCAGCTTCATGTGCATGCCTGCCGCGACCTGCTGCAGCCCGCTGTCCCGCGCTTCGGCCAGCTTAGCGAAATAGTCGCTGGACGTCGTGCGGAACTCCTGGTTGCCGCAGGCGTGCAGGAGGATTTGCGTGGCGAGGTTGCGCAGGCGTGGCTGCCAGGCAATCGCCTCCCGCTTCTCCAGATCCGATACACGCGAAGAGAGATTCTGGAGTATTTCCAGAAACGTGCCAACAGGTTCAGTGACGGCCTGGCTCCCGACGAGGCGCGTCTCCGAATTTTCAACAGGGGCTTTTCAACAGGGGTTTTTTGGAAATGGGGGAGGGGCAAGGTTACCTAATAAATGTAAAGTACAGGATGCTTTGGTTTGGGCTTGTCCAGGATTTATCTAACTGACAGTCTTCTAAACTACGTGCAATATGTAGACTTCTAGCTGTTTTAATACCTTTTAATTTAGCCTCATGATCCATTTCCCTCCTCTAGTCAAATTGTCCAGTAGCCGCCGCAAATAATATTTGGCGATATACCTTAGCGACTATCAATGAAAAGGCCAAATAAAAGATAAATATAATCGTGCTTTGGAGGTTATAAAGAAAGGCCAGATTCTAAGTAATACGGTGATGGGATGCAGCTGCATGCCAGATTTTTTTGCTGCCTCGGACAACCCTTGCTTGACCTGCTCCTTGAGCAATTTACGGCCAGCTACTCACAACTAAACCACCTCTGCTGCCACTTTCACCGTACTTGCCAGACATGGTTGCTACTTTATATTATTGATAGAAAAACAGCTTTTCGGTGTAAGTAGGGGCTGTACGAATGGCTCGTCCTCCCCTTCGTGCCTTCCTGGCGACCCCAGCCTGGGCCTCGTCTATGCCTGGTTCAGAGCGAAATTTCCGGAACACACACCGCGGATAGTGCATTTCGTGACAACCTAGCGTGCCGCGTAGGATGTATGTCGTGTGTGGCTCGTGTCCTGTGTGTTTAAGTTTTGGGTTATTTCGGATCTGTTTTGTGTAAAGTCGCGTCTTGACTTCTGTTTTCGTCGGGTTGATGTGTGTTGCGCGTCGTCCGTGTACCTTCGAGTTTCCGTCCTTGGGTTATTGTGTCATCAACCGAATTTGCTTTTTCTGTGTCTTAGGCTTTTGGTTTGCGTACTCTTTGTGGATGTTTTGGGCACGTCCGTTTGGTTGTATACCGGTTCATTTAGACCGGCAGGTATAGGTGTCGTGCGCCATATTTAGGCCGGTATCCACCGTCACGATAGGCAGCGCAATCCTTTCTGGCTCTCCCTCCCATTCCCCCACGTTCGCCATCGAATTCGTCTCCGCCGCCCGCATGCAGAGATGCATCCGCCAAGCCAGCGCCCGCCCACCACCACCCTTGATGCCTCCCTGCACATCGGAGGAGCTGGTTCCGGATGCCTGGATGCACGTGGCCCCCGAGTTCCGTGGGATGGGGAACTGCTAGACGTGATGAGGAACTGCTAGACGTGATGGGGAACTGCTAGACATGATGGGGAACTGCTAGACGTGATCGAGGTGCGGACACACAAGCGGACGTGCGGCAAGGTCGTGCCCATCATGGTCCTTGGCGCGCCGGTGCTCAACGATGAGAGTGAAGTCGACTGGAAGATCATTGTCGTCGGCACCGACCACGAGCTGGCGGTGGATGTCGGTGATATTGCTGGCCTCGAATGACATTTTCCAAGGGGGCTTGGTCAAATCCGGAGGTGGCTGCGCAATCATAAGGCACCTGATGGCAACCTAAACCAACCTGCCCCCAACTCATACGGCATGCACGGGTTGCTGGTGGACAGTGCTGACATGTGTTCTGATATCATCGGGGAGGCCCATTCGGCTTACACCAATTGCGGTCGTGGTCGAACTCCGAGTCAGAGTCATTTACACGAGCGTCGAGGTCTAGGCCGAAGCCAAAGTCACAGTCAAGCCCTAAAAACGAAACCACGGCATATTCGCGCCTGAATATCACCCTTCTGTCACAGCCATTAGTTTGATTTCACACACTACCAAATACGTTCCCTTGGTACTCTTGAACTGCTTTGCTTTCAGATTCCTCAGCGTCACGAAGTTCTCTGCCATCCGCTGGATGATCATCAGGTCCGGGTTCTGTTCGTACACATCAAAGTCGCTGGCGCCAACATTCCCAACCACGCCAATTGCCGTTGCAGCAAACCCCGTGTCAGGAGCGCCCACGATTGTGATCGAAGCCACGTACGACCACCCTAGGAAGTAGCTCTGCGCCATTTTTAAAAGTTTTTCCATATTCTAGATTACATTTTTGCTGCAGGCGCGATTATTATACCGGCCCCTACATGACTCTTATTGGACCTGTTGTTGGATCTCAAACGAACGGCTGCTGCCGCCAGCAGATCACCATGGACCGTCGCGTCAGGGACAAAGCGGTGCTCCCCCACACCCCGTATTACGTTATAACATTCACGGAACTCGTTCAACAAGTCATGTGTGTATCGCTTCTGGCTGCGATCTATAACATGGCCGCCGCCACCGCTGCTGCCACTAGTGAGGACAGGGTAGCACATGCACATTGGTACATGAGCCTTGACATCCCTGAGCTCCAGGCGCAACAGGGATGGGTGCACACACTCCACACACCTCACGGTGTGCTCCACACGGCGCACTTTGCACAGCTACCGCTGGTGTGCGGTGGCCGGCAGCATGCACACGAGCATCTCCGCTACTTCACAGCCAACTCAGGCTTTGACACGAGCCAACACTTTGAGCCCCCCATCAGCAAACTGAGCCATCTGACCATCATGTTCAGGGACCACATGGCCCACCCACTGCATGAGATGGGAGACCACACGCTGAGGCTCGAGATCATCACTGCACGAGATGTTGTTCCGGCGCCGCTGCTGCCACAGCAGGTCACAGGCATGAAGTCGAGTCCTGCCGAACTTGTGGACTCGCCCAGGGAGCTCACGGCGGAAGATACCGTGATTCCAGGCTCGCGCGGTTATTCCTTACGTCCCTTTCCCCCAGCCCGCCAAGCACCAACCACCCAAAGAGTGCAAACTCACCTTGAGGCTGCCCATCTCAGTCAGCATCTGACTGCTGACTGAGCAGACACTCTTCGAGGCTAAAGGCGCCCCCTGATGGTCAGGTTCTCCCCGGGAGCCGACCAGACCGTCCAGCTGGTCCAAGAAGATGATGGAGGGGGGGCTGGCTCGGCCCGGGCAAAAAGTGCCGCGAGGGCCTGTGTGTGAGGATTAAGCAAGAGTTGGGAGGGGATTGGGGCTCCACAACACCAATACAAGGACACGCGGGACTGTGAGATGCATCATCCGCTAACTGGAGAGGATGTGAGAGCGGGGGCCATGACGTGCAGGGAGCAGGGTCGAACGGACACGGACGTGTCAGTCAGTCACCTCTGCACCACGTACTTGCTGACCATCTCCCCCGCTTCAGCCGCCAGAAATTTAAGACGGGCTTCAGAGGCCACTGCGCGGGCCAGCAATGTTTTACTGCACCCGGGGGACCCGTACAGCAGCATGCTGCGGGGGGCCTGCACACCAATGTGAGCCATGGCACTGCGGGCAGCCAAATGGTGCATGAGTCAGATCTGCACCCCAGGTCCGCTGGGCGAGCGTGGCATCTACGTCCGCTCCTTGCCATACCTGATACGGTCATGCAGACTTCAGTGTGAATACGACTCATATTCACACTGAAGTGTGTGGGCACACTGACCGCCACCTCCACACAGTCATTGTTACCGACGCCCCTGCCGCCAGTGCTCATGCACACACTGTCAGCGCCCCAGAAGGACTTCCTGGGCATCGACTTCACGCCGCCCAGCATGTTCACCATCCGTGGTGATGCTGTCACTGTCGGCAACCATGAGCCCGTGCAATTGCTACGTGCCCTAGGGATGCTGACTGCCGACAGCGCTGTCTGTGTCATGAGCACCATGGCCTACCTCTATGATCAGCCTGCATCGACAATGGTGGCTTCAACCGGTACGTCAGCACAGAGCATGCCGCATCCAACCGGCTCGTCTTCAAGTGTGATAGGCTCCTCGTGGGGACGGCATACAAGGTGCACCTACTCACGCTGATGCTCTCATCCTACAACCTGGGCCTCACTGCACCCATCATGGACATCGCGACCAACATCTTGCTCAAATCCTGCAAGAGTGGTGGCAGGTCGGCCGACGCCATCACCCCAGCACTGCATGAGCAGCATGGGGCTGCCTGGGTGGGTGGAAATCTGGCGGGGCAACCTCTACATCGAGCCGCGCGCAATCATCTCGGCGCAGGGCAGCGCACGCCCCCAGGACCTCAAGCAGGCGACACGCGTGGCGCTCTACAGTGAGTACAGCTGAACACATGCGGGCGCCGGCCTCACACGCAATCCGTACACCTTCATCATCGTCCGCACCGGCGCCATCATGTACGAGCTATCCAAGCCCATCCTGTACACGCACCACAACACACTGGGAGCAGCGTGGCAGTACGTGTTTGCAGCCGGCGGGCAGGACAGCGTGAGATGCCCCATGGCTGGTGTCACAGTCAGCGAGGTGGCGGCGGTGGTAGCTGTGCTGGCCTGGGACACGACCACGCCCATCAGCATCTTCAACGCGCCTCTCATCACGATCAACATGTGGAACTACTAGCAGTGCAAGTGCGACAGAATGTGGCTCTCCGCGACAGAACGTGGCTACCCATCATGCGCGGTGTGGCAGATTTCATAGTGTTCGCCTCAAGGCGGGTGACAACGCCCAGCAAGCAGTACTTCACACTTAAGAATGTATGCAGCCCGTCCAGGCAGCAGGGCACTTCTTAACACGCTCACGAACTACCCATGCATGCTGGCGCTGCACTATGCCATTGAGGCATCGTATCTGCTGAACACCGAAGTCAGGGGCACATGGAACATTGTTTGCTCGGGGTTGCATGTCCCAGAGATCCCATCCACTGGCATCCCCAAGTTTGGTGACGCCGAGCCGAGGATGAGCTCTTCCTCCATCACCGAGCCACTGCTCATCCTCACACCATACCAAAATTCGCTTTTTTTGAGGTGAACCCCGCACTCGACGTCAGTAGCGGTGCCAACGCAGTCCTGGACTACTAATGTGCACGCACATCAGCGCCGGACCACCTGAATAGCCTCGTGCCATGCGCACTCATCCTACCACAAGTCGCACAGTCGCTGCCCATCAATGTTGCTGCACGCTGCATCGGTGAATATGAGTGCTCATGCGGTTTCTAAACCTCTACACTGTCCAGGCCCATTTGGCAACCTGAGTCGTCATGTAGCCTACACTATGAACGACGTGACCATGAGCGCCATGCTGCTGCTCATGATCCTGTGTGGCCTGGCGGGCTTCAGGACCCAGGGGGTTGTCACGGGCTCCCAGTACTCTTACGAATGTTCCTCGTCTGCAAGAACACAGGCGCACGCATGCCGCTGAGCTGGCAGCGTATCAACGTGACCGGCTTTGACTAATCACCCTAACGAACTATCCAGAGCGGTTTACACACTCAGCTACGCCAGCTATTTCACGGGCGCGAACACCATCATCGATAGCTGGCCGTCGCCGCAATAGCCATAGGAGTGGAAGCACACGCAATGAGCCAGAGTGTTGCCACGCCGCTGGTCATGCCCACTGCCGCGGCGCTCCTCACACGGTTCCGGGTCGATAAGTACACACATCTCGTGGTGGAGCCCCATCGTCTGGAATCTTGTGCGGCGGTACAAAGCCAGCGTTGAATGAAAGTGCACCCGTG
Source organism: Volvox carteri f. nagariensis (assembly GCF_000143455.1). Classification (NCBI taxonomy): domain Eukaryota; kingdom Viridiplantae; phylum Chlorophyta; class Chlorophyceae; order Chlamydomonadales; family Volvocaceae; genus Volvox; species Volvox carteri. The sequence goes on from NW_003307616.1 coordinate 645,984, forward strand.
CAGCATGTGTGAAGGAGGTCATGCAGTGTAGCAGCCCACAGCGTACCACATGACCCACTGGAGCATGACCATGTTCGATGCTAGGGTGCACACCACAGTTGCGTGGACACAGTGTGTGGCTGCCGTCGAGCACGTCGTGGTCGCGAGATCACACGCCTGCACGAGCATGGTGTCAAAACTATCCGTACATCTGTGTGTACGTATGTATCTGATTACTGCAGATGCAAATCATGCGGAGCGGACGAAGCCAGGTGGTGGAAGGTTGAATTGCATGGGTACGACATGTAGGCGTGTGGCAAGCGATTAGCCTGAGCTTGTTGATTATGCGGATCTGGCGGCTTTACAAGGTGTGGCAGTGATACCCCTGGAGGGCGCTCCTCTTGTTCCCTGCTGCTGTGCCAGCCTTGTGCTGCCCACTACATTACTTGTATGATAGAGCGGTAGTGTTGTAGGCGCTTGGGGGCTTCCATGGTTACCTGTTTTCTCTTCGCTAGTTCGTGCCTTCTTGAGTCCTGGATTAATGTAATTCCGTTCCTAATTAGGCTCGCACGCTGGTCTCGAACCACCGGTGCCGGTTCCTAGGCCTGTGAGGCAGGGGTCTTGCCGCGCTGCACTGCTAGGAGGGCACTTTTGCATCTTTGGTTATCCCTATGCTCGGGTGGGGAGGGCTGGGCTTCAGGTGTTTTAGGTACTGTGCGGGATCAGCTGGCGTAGGTTGTGCCTAGATGCCGCGGGCGAGTGTAGGAAAATTGAGTGTTAATTCTGAACGATTATGTGATGTTTGGTGCCACTGACATTGGCAATGACTCCTCTTTATGTACGAATTCCTTGAAAGGATGTGATTTGATTTTGGCGCCTTTGGGAGGCAAGAACGGGTCCGTTAACGACGTCGCCATGCGGTTGTACGCGGAGAGGGCCCGCCAGCATTGACCATCGCCGGTTGCAAAAGCCCACAACGCAGCGGCGTTTCGAATAGCAGCCATGGTTAGCACATAACTACTGAACGTTTCAGTTGCCTTCGCGCCGGCGTCGCCTGCGCCGGCGGGCATAATAGTGCGAGGTAGGGAAGTGCAAGCTGCACACAGAGATACACATTTTCGTCTGTCTTTTCAAAGAAGAGGGCCCCGCACCGTGGGACCACCGCAGATCTTCGCGAAGGATTATGGTTGCGTCCGCTAGACAGACGGTTTTCCGGTTAACTCATAGCCAAGGACTGGCTTGAAATGCATTGCAAGTCAACGGTGCAACGCATTCCATACGGACGCCAAAGAAGCCTGTCAAGGACCGTCCGAGGGTGTGCTACCAGTGGGTGACAAGGTTGACCTAGCGCGCAGTGGGGGATTGACGTAGAAGGGCGAAGGTGTGAAGCTAACATGGCTACATGCGTCGCTGGTGCATCACAGTGAATCGACGCCCACCCTGCACATACGCGGCCGGAAATAGGAACGGACTGGCTGATGCAGTTCACACACTGCGATGGTTAGAACTACCACAGATCCAATGGAAATGAGGTCACTCTTGTAGGAAAAACAGCTGCAGTTGTGTCGCTGTGTACGAAGGTTAAGAGTGTCCAGTGTTGTTCCTTTCGGATACAACGATGCCTGTCCTCCGTCAGCTTGTAATGACTCCTGTGTTGGAGGTATCCTGGTTAAACAAGTGTGAACGTGCATACGTTGCTTCATGATAGAATCCTTAGCAAGGCGGGCGGTGTTTGTCGTCCAATAATAAGGAAAAGCCCGAGCTCCAGTTTCGTTCAACGATTTTCCCTTGCTTCCGGCTTCAGCTTCAGTCAGACTTCCAAAGCACCGTTTCAGGATTGGTTTGTACATTCCGTACCGCGTCGGTCGCAGACGATATCTTTTGGACCCTGAACAATCCTGTATTTTTTAAGTTAGGATGCATGAGTTGAATTAGTGTGCCTCAAATGGCATCTCTCACTGTACATAGGGTGGGAGTGGGCCTCCTCGAGCGTCTGGACGTTCCCTTGAAACTAGCTGCACCCTTGATGAGCAAAAATACCGATCAAATTAGCTCTGAAAGTCCTCTTGAGCCCATGACTAGCGCAACGCCTAGCACAACGTCAGAACCGGAGCAGCCTGAGCTCCTGGAGTTGGTTTGCTCTCCGCCCGCCGTGTCCAGCGTGGAGAGCCACTCCGCGACCTTCTCGTGGACGTCGCTTGGGAAGGTCCCAGTAGGATTTGTGGCAGCCTACACCATAGAGCTACAGCAAGTGAGGAGCCGTGACCGACGCAGCTGCCTCCGAGCTGCCCGTTGCACCTGTAATGGCTTAACACACAAATGCCCCTGTTGCAGCTGGACAGCCCTGACAGCATTAGCAGCACGAACTGGCTTTCCGTCTACAGGGGCGAGGGGCTTTCCTGCAAGGTTGGTTGGTGATTGCTCCCGCTTAAACACGATCTTGCAGAAAGCTTTCTTACGAACGAGCGCTGAAGGATTCGCCTATGATTCGGACAGGTTGATGACCTGAAATCTGGTCATTACTACGCGGCCCGGCTGGTCGGCAGCGTTGAGAATGCACAGCTAACTGAGGAAGCATCGGATACCGTGGGTGTGGAGATCCGTGTCCGGAATGCTGAGCATGTTTTCTTTCAAACACCAGCTACTGTGCCTTCGGCCATTCAGCCTCCGTCACTTTCGCAGCGGGCCCGGAACGCCCTTAAGGTCAGCAGCAACACGTGGTAGATTCCGTCACTTTTCCTTGGATTTTGAATGAATATGTGTATTTTTTGCTGCAGCTAAAATGGAACGTTCCAGAGGACTCTGGAGGGCCCTTCGAGCTCACATACGTGCTGGAAGTCAGCCCTGCGCCGTTGGGGATGGAGGATCAGCGTGCCCCCATGGTATGTTTGCATTCCCCCATGTGGTGTATGGTACAGCCTGGTTGGGCGACCGACGAGTCAGGAGGGTTGGAACTTCCAACAAGCAGCGCCACAGCATCCATGACGCAGACACAAC
>NW_003307617.1:0-1011 GCF_000143455.1 Volvox carteri f. nagariensis
CCACCTGCACCCAGTTCCAGCATGTGATCTCATTCCAGCATTGCAGGCACCTGGACGAGCGGCCAACCTGTCGCAGTGCACCGCAGCAAGAGGACTTCGCCCAGGGCCTGTTGACATCACCCAGTTTCGATCTGGGGACCTCCTGTGTGTGAGACAGATGTGATTCCACTACACGACCATGATGTCGAAGCTAGGCACAGCACGCCCCAGCATCCGCTCTCCGGCGCCCTAGCCTTACACAACATCACGCACACCCACTTACACCCACTTACACACACAGGCACAGGCACAGGCGTCATGTTTCACGCACAGCGTACACCGCCACACCCAGCTGTGCCCGTGCAGCAGGCCTCAGTCCTGCTCGCTCCTAATTAGCCGCTACTTCTGCATGAATGCGGCATCATCAAGGCCGCCGCATGCGTACATACATTTCGTTGACGCGAGAGCATGTTTGTACTTGCCCCCTTACACACGCTTAAGGAGCCCTAGTGCGGCCTGGCAGTATGTAGATGCAACCTGGAGAACCCCAAGCAACCAGACGCTTTCTCCAGCCCAATACAATATTCTGGCTCCTATTAAAGGGAAAGAAACCCGATTGCAGCTGGTTGTATCATCCATCCAGCTCCCTGCATGTCTGTTGGACCATGACCATCTTGCAGTTCCACAGCCGCAAACTCAAATGGTATGCATGGACTCCCAGCCGGTGGCTGAGCCTGCATGCCACGCAAGGTGATGATGGCAGCACAGCTGAGGCTTGGTACGTACCTGTATGCATGGCATGGGGATCGTGGGTGGAGGATACACCTGCCGGTGCAGGATTACACATGGCTCCCTGACTGGGTATGCAAGATCCAAGATACCGTCCTGGCTAGTAGTCTGGATCATAAAGAGTAATGTGCTGTGCAAAGCCCCGCATAACAGCCCCGCACGGCATGCCTTGTGCCTGTGCTTGATGATATTGGATTCCCCCCAACAGCCAACTGGAGTTGCACACCTGCACCCAGTTCCAAG